>NW_027525653.1:0-189419 GCF_052094955.1 Ictidomys tridecemlineatus | reverse complement strand
AGGCCTGCTACAGAGAGCAGAGTGTGGAGACTGGTGTGCAAATGGCATGTTACACAGAGGAGAGGTTGGAGACTGGGGTGCAGAAGGACTGTTATAGATACCAGAGTTTGGAGACTGGGTTGCTGAAGGATCTTACAGAGAGCAGAGGTTAGAGACTGATGTGCAGGTGTACTGTTACAGAGAGCAGTGGTTGCAGACTACGGTGCAGAAGGATCATGCAGAGAGCAGAGGTTTCAGACTGAGGTTCAGAAGGACTGTTACAGGGAGCAGAGGTTGGAGACTGAGGTGTAGAAGGACTGTTACAGAGAGCAGAGTTTGGAGACTGAGGTGTAGAAAGACTGGTACAGGAAGCAGAGGTTGGAAATGGGCGTGAAGAAGAACCATTAAAGAGAGCAGAGTTTGGAGACTGCGGTTTAGGACTGTTACCAAGAGCAGACGTTGGAGACTGGGATGCAGAAGGACTCATACAGAGAGCACAAGATGGAGACTGAGGTGCAAAAGGATGGATACAGAGAACAGAGGTTGGAGATTGTGGTTCAGACAGGCTGATACAGAAAGCAGAGTTTAGAGACAGGGGTGTAGAAGAACCGAAACAGAGAGCAGAGGTTGGACACTGCAGTACAGAAGGACTGTTACAGAGAGAAGATCTCGGAGACTGGGGAGCAAAAAGACTATTGCAGAGAAAATAGGTTGGAGAATGAGGTGCAGAAGGACTGTTACAGAGAGCAGAGTTTTTAGACTGGGTTGCAGAAGGATCGTTGCAAATAGCAGAGCTTGGAGACAGGGGTGAAGAAGGATCTTACAGAGAGCAGAAGTTAGAGACTGAGATGTAGCAGGACTGGAAATTGGGGTGCAGAAGGATTGTTACAGAGAGCAGAGTTTGGAGACTGGGGTGCAGAAGGATTGTTACAGTAAGCACAGGTTGAAGACTGAGGTGCAGAAGGATAGATACAAAGAGCAGAGGTTGGAGACTGGGGTTCAGAATGACTGATTCAAAAAGCAGAGGTGGGAGACTGGTTGCAGAAGGACCGTTACAGAGAGCAGAGTTTGGAAACTGCGCTACATAAGGTCTGTGACAGAGAGCAGATCTCGGAGACTGGGGAGCAGAAGGACTGTTGAAGAGGACAGTGGTTTGAGACTGGGGTGGAGAAGAAATTTTACAGAGAGCAGAGTTTGAAAACCTGAGTGCAGAAAGATCTTACATAGAGCAGAGGTTGAAGACTGTATTGCAGAAGGACTGTTGGAGAGAGCAGACGTTGGAGACTGGGGTCCAGAAGGTTCGTTGCAGAGAGCAGAGTTTGGAGACTGTGGTGCAGAAGGACTGTTGCAGAGAGCAGATGTTGGAGACTGAAATGGAGAAGGACTGTTGCAGAGAGCAGATTTTAGAGACTGGGGTGCAGATTGTTACAGAGAGCAGGGGTTGGAGACTGAGGTGAAGAAGGACTGTTATACAGAGCAGTGTTTGGAGACTGGGGTACAGAAGGACTGTTACAGAGAGCAGAGGTTGGAGACTTCCGTTCAGATGGATGTTACAGAGAGCAGAGTTTGCATACTGGGGTGCAAAAGGACAGTTGCAGAGAGCAGATGTTGGAGTCTTGGGTGGAGAAGAGTCATTGCACAGAGCAGAGGTTGGAGACAAGCGTGCATAATGATCGTTGCATAGAGCAGAGTTTGGAGACATTTGTGCAGAAGGCCTGTTACAGAGAGGAGAGGTTAGAGACTGGGGTGCAGAAGGACTGTTATAGAGAGCAGTGTTTGGAGACTGAGTTGCTGAAGGATCTTACAGAGAGCACAGGTTGGAGACTGAGGTGCAGGTGGACTGTTACATCGAGCAGTTGTTGGAGACTGGGGTGAAGAAGAATCGTGGAGAGCAGAGGTTTCAGACTGAGGTACAGGTGGACTTTTACAGAGAGCAGTGATTGGAGACTGGGGTGTAGAAGGACTGTTACAGAGAGCAGAGTTTGGAGACTCAGGTGCAGAAAAACTGTTACAGGAATCAGAGTTTGGAAATTAAGGTGCTGAAGGACCCTTAGAAAGAGCAGAGTTTGGAGACTGCGGTATAGGACTGTTAGCTAGAGCAGAGGTTGGAGACTGGAGTGCAGAAGGATTCTTACATAGAGCATAGGTTGGAGACTGAGGTGCAAAGGATAGATACAGAGAACAGATTTTGGAGACTGGTGTTCAGGCAGACTGATACAGAAAGCAGAGGTTGGAGACTGGGGTGTAGAAGGACCATTACAAATAGCAGAGGTTGGAGACTTTTAAACAGAAGGACTCTTAAAGAGAACAGATCTAGGAGTCTGGGAGCAGAAGGACTGTTGCAGAGAGCAGAGGTTGGATACTGGCGTGGAGAAGGAATGTTATAGAGAGCAGAGTTTGGAAACTAGAGTGCAGAAGGATCTTATAGAAAGCAGAGGTTGGAGACTTGGAGCAGAAGGACTGTTGCTGAGAGCAGAGGTTGAAGACTGGGGCCCAGAAGGATCCTTGCAGATAGTGGAGTTTGGAGACTGGGGTGCAGAAGGAGTGTTGCAGAGAGAAGATGTTGAAGACTGGGGTGCAGAAGGAATGTTGCTGAGAGCAGATTTTAGAGACTGGGGTGCAGAAGGACTGTTACAGAGAGCAGAGGTTGGAGACTGAGGTGCAGAAGGACTGTTACAGAGAGCAAAATCTGAAGATTTGGGTGTAGAAGGACTGTTACAGAGAGCATAGTTTGGCGACTGGGGTTCAGATGGATCTTACAGAGAGCAGAGTTTGGAGACTGGGGTTCAAAACGACTGTTGCAGACAGCAGATGTTGGAGACTGGGGTTGAGAAGAATTGTTGCAGAAAGAAGAGGTTTTAGACTCGGGTGAATAAAGCCTGTTACAGAGAGAAGAGGTTGGAGACTGGGTTGCAGAAGTCCTGTTACAGAGAGCAGAAGTTGGAGACTGTTGTGCAGAAGGACAGGTACAAAGTGCAGAGTTTAAAGACTGGGTTGCAGAAGGATCTTACAGAGAGCAGAGTTGGGAGACTGAGGTGCAGAAAGACTGTTGCAGAGAGCAGATGTTGGTAACTAGTGTGCAGAAGGACTGTTGTAGAGAGAAGAGTTTTTAGACTAGGGTGGAAAAGGACTGTTGCAGAGAGCAGAGGTTTGAGACTGAGGTGCGGAAGTCCTATTACAGAGAGCAGAGGTTGGAGACTCGGGTGCAGAAGGACTGTTACAGAGAGCAGAGGTTGGATACAGGGGTGCAGAAGCATCTTACACAGAGCAGAATTTGGAGACTGAGGTGCAGATGGACTGTTGCAGAGATTAGATGTTGGAGACTGGGGTGCAGAAGGATCATTGCAGAGAGCTCATTGTGGAGACTTGGGTTGCAGAAGGCCGGCTACAGAGTGAAGAGTTGGGAGACTGGCATCCAGAAGGCCTTTTACAGAGAGGAGAGGTGTCAAACTGAGGTGACAAAGGACTTCTACAGAGAGCAGAGGTTGGAGACTGAGGTGTAGAAGTACTCTTAGAAAGAGCAGAGTTTGGAGACTGAGGTGCAGAAGGACTGTTACAGAAAGCAGAGGTTGGAAATTGGGGTGCAGAAGGACCCTTACAAAGACCAGAGTTTGGAGACTGCGGTATAGAAAATCTCTTACAGAGAGCAGAGGTTGGAGACTGGGGTGTAGAAGGAATGTTTCAGAGAGCACAGATTGGAGACTGAGGTGCAGAAGGATAGATACAGAGAGCAGAGTTTTGAGACTGGTGTTCAGAAGGACTGATACAGAAAGCAAAGTTCTGAGACTGGATTTCCCGAAGGACTGTTACAGAGAGCAGATGTTGGAGACTGGGGAGCAGAAGGACTGTTACAGAGAGCAGATGTTGGAGACTGGGGAGCAGAAGGACTGTTGCAGAGGACAGAGGTTGGAGACTGGGGTGCTGTTGGACACTTGCAGAAAAAAGAGTTTAAAGCCTGGTTTGGAGAAGGAATGTTAGAGAGAGCAGAGTTTGGAAACTGGAGTGCAGAAGGATCTTACAGAGAGCAGAGGTTGGAGACTGTGGTGCAGAAGGACTCTTCCAGAAAGCAGAGGTTGGAGACTGGGGACCAGAAGGATCATTGTAGAGAGCAGAGTTTGAAGACTGGGGTGCAGAAGTACGGTTGCAGGGAGCAGAGGTTGGAGACTGGGGTGCAGAAGGACTGTTACAGAGAGCAGAGGTTGGAGACTGGAGTGCAAAGGACTGTTACAGAGAGCAGAGGTAGGAAACTGAGGTGAAGAAGGACTGTTGCAGAGAGCAGAGTTTCGAGATTAGGCTGCAGAAGGACTGTTTCAGAAAGCAGAGGTTTGAGACTGGGCTGCAGAAGGAATGTTGCAGAGCGCATATGTTGGAGACTGGGGTGCAGAAGGACTGTTCCAGAGAGCAGAGGTTGGAGACTAAGGTTCAGATGGATCTTACAGAGAGCAGAGTTAGGAGACTGGTGTGCAAAAGCACACCACTGCAGAGAGCAGAGGTTGGAGACTGGGGTGCAGAAGGACTGTTACAGAGAGTAGAGGTTGGAGACAGGGTTGCAGAAGGATCTTACAGAGAGCAGAATTTGGAGACTGAGGTGCAGAAGGACTGCTGCAGAGATTAGAGGTTTGAGACTGGGGTGCAGTAGGATTATTGCAGAGAGCAAAGGTTGGAGACTGGGGTGCAGAAGGATCATTGCAGAGAGCATAGGTTGGAGAGTGGGGTGAAGAAGGCCTGCTATAGAGAGCAGAGTTTCGAGACTGGAGTGCAGAAGGCCTGTTACAGAGAGGAGAGTTTGGAGACTGGCGTGCAGAAAAACTGTTACAGAGAACAGAGTTTGGAGACTGGTTTTCTGAAGGAACTTACAGAGAGCAGATGTTGGAGACTGAAGTGCAGGTGGACTGTTACAGAGAGCATTGGTTTGAGACTGGGGTGCAGAAGAATCGTGGAGAGCAGAGGTTTCAGACTGAGGTGCAGATGTACTGTTACAGAGAACAGAGGTTGGAGACTGAGGTGTAGCAGGACTGTTACAGAGAGCAGAGTTTAGAAACTGACGTGCAAAAAGACTGTTACAGAAAGCAGAGTTTGGAAATTGGGGTGCAGAAGGATTGTTACAGAGAGCAGAGTTTGGAGACTGGTGTGCAGAAGGATTGTTACAGAAAGCACAGGTTGAAGACTGAGGTGCAGAAGGATAGATACAAAGAGCAGAGGTTAGAGACTGGAGTTCAGAATGAGTGATTCAAAAAGCAGAGGTTGGAGATTGGGTAGCAGAAGGACTATTACAGAGAGCAGAGGTTGGAAACTGCGGTACATATGGTCTGTGACAGAGAGCAGATCTCGGAGACTGGGGAGCAAAAGGACTGTTACAGAGAGCAGAGGTTGGAGACTGGGTTTCAGAAGTCCTGTTACAGAAAGCAGAAGTTGGAGACTGTTGTGCAGAAGGACAGGTACAAAGTGCAGAGTTTAAAGACTGGGTTGCAGAAGGATCTTGCGGAGAGCAGAGTTGAGAGACTGAGGTGCAGAAGGACTGTTGCAGAGAGCAGATGTTGGTAACTAGTGTGCAGAAGGACTGTTGAAGAGAGCAGAATTTTTAGACTAGGGTGGAAAAGGACTGTTGCAGACAGCAGAGGTTTGAGACTGAGGTGCAGAAGTCCTATTACAGAGAGCAGAGGTTGGAGACTCGGGTGCAGAAGGACTGTTACAGAGAGCAGAGGTTGGATACAGGGGTGCAGAACCATCTTATAGAGAGCAGAATTTGGTGACTGAGGTGCAGATGGACTGTTGCAGAGATTAGATGTTGGAGACTGGGGTGCAGAAGAATCGTTGCAGAGAGCTCATTATGGAGACTTGGGTGCAGAAGACCTGCTACAGAGTGAAGAGTTGGGAGACTGGCGTCCAGAAGGCCTTTTACAGAGAGGAGAAGTTGGAGACTGGGGTGCAGAAGGACTGTTTTAGAGAGCAGAGTTTGGAGACTGGGTTGCTGAAGGAACTTACGGAGAGAAAAGGTTGGAGACTGAGGTGCAGGTGGACTGTTACAGAGAGCCGTGGTTGGAGACTGAGGTGCCGAAGGACCATGCAGAGAGGAGAGGTGTCAGACTTAGGTGACAAAGGACTGTTACAAAGAGCAGAGGTTGGAGACTGAGGTCTAGAAGTACTGTTAGAAAGAGCAGAGTTTGGAGACTGAGGTTCAGAAAAACTGTTACAGAAAGCAGAGGTTGGAAATTGGGGTGCAGAAGGACCATTACAAAGACTAGAGTTTGGAGACTGCGGTATAGAAAAACTCTTACAGAGAGCAGAGGTTGGAGACTGGGGTGTAGAAAGAATGTTACAGAGAGCACAGATTGGAGACTGAGATGCAGAAGGATAGATACAGAGAGCAGAGTTTTGAGACTGGTGTTCAGAAGGACTGATCCAGAAAGCAAAGTTCTGAGACTGGATTTCCCGAAGGACTGTTACATTGGACAGAGGTTGGAGACTGGAGTGCTGCAGGACACTTGCAGAAAAAAGAGGTTAAAGACTGGTATGGAGAAGGAATGTTGGAGAGAGCAGAGTTTGGAAACTGGAGTGCAGAAGGATCTTACAGAGAGCAGAGGTTAGAGACTGTGGTGCAGAAGGACTCTTCCAGACAGCAGAGGTTGGAGACTGGGGACCAGAAGGATCGTTGCAGAGAGCAGAGTTTGAAGACTGGGGTGCAGAAGTACGGTTGCAGGGAGCAGAGGTTGGAGACTGGGGTGCAGAGGGATTGTTACAGAGAGCAGAGGTTGGAGACTGGAGTGCAAAGGACTGTTACAGAGAGCAGAGGTAGGAAACTGAGGTGAAGAAGCACTGTTGCAGAGAGCAGAGGTTCGAGATTAGGCTGCAGGACTGTTTCAGAGAGCAGAGGTTTGAGACTGGGCTTCAGAAGGAATGTTGCAGAGAGCATATGTTGGAGACTGGGGTGCAGAAGGACTGTTACAGAGAGCAGAGGTTGGAGACTGGGGTTCAGATTTATCTTACAGAGAGCAGAGTTTGGAGACTGGTGTGCAAAAGCACTGTTGCAGAGAGCAGAGGTTGGAGACTTGGGTGGAGTAGAATCGTGTAGAGAGAAGTGGTTGGAGAATGGGGTGCAGAATGCCTGTTTCAGAGAGCAGAGATGGAGACTGGCTTGCAGAAGTCCTGTTACAGGGAGCAGAGTTTGGAGACTGTTGTGCAAAAGGACTGTTACAGAGTGCAGAGTTTGAATAGTGGGTTGTAGAAGAATCTTACAGAGAGCAGAGTTAGGAGAATGAGGTGCAAAGGACTGTTACAGAGAGCAAAAGTCGAAGATTGGGTGTAGAAGGGTCTTTGCAGAGAGCAGAGTTTTAAGCCTGAGGGACAGAAGGACTGTTGCAGAGAGCAGATGTTTGAGACTGGTGTGAAAAGGACTGTTGCAGACAGCATAGGTTGGAGACTTTGGTGAAGAAGGATCGTTGCAGAGAGCAGAGGTTCGAGACTGGTGTGCAGAAGTACTGTATCAGAGAGCAGAGTTTGGAGTCTGGGTTGCAGAAGAATCTTAGAGAGAGCAAAGGTTGCAGACTGAGGTGCAGAAGGACTGTTACACAGAATAGAGGTTGGAGACTGATTTACAGAAGGACACTTGCAGAGAACAGAGTTTGGAGACTGAGGTGCAGAAGGATTGTTACAGAGATCAGAGTTTACTGACTCTGGTGCAGAAGGACTCTGCAGAGAGCAGACGTTGGAGACTGGGGTCCAGAAGGATCGTTGCAGAGAGCAGACGTTGGAACCTGAGGTGCAGAAGGATCGTTGCAGAGATCAGAATTTGAAGACTGAGGTCCAGAAGGATCTTTGCAGAGAGCAGAAGTTGGATACTGGGTTCAGAAAGAAAGTTACAGAAAGCACAGTTCAGAGCATGGGGAGCATAAGAAATGTTGCAGAGAGCATGGGTTGGAACTGGGGTGCAGACGGACTATTGCAGAGAACAAATTTGGAGACAGAGGTGCAGAAAAACTGATACAGAGAGCAGAGGTTTGAGACAGACGTCCAGAAGGATTGTAACAGAGATCAGAGTGTGGAGACTGGGGTGCAGAATGAGTGTTACAGAGAGCAGAATTTTGAAATTGGGTTGCAGAATTACTGTTACTGAGAGCATAGGTTAGAGACTGGGATGCAGAAGGACTGTTACAGAGAGCAGAGTTTGGAGAAGGAGTTGCAGAAGGACTGTTACAGAGAGCAGAGTTTGAAAACTGGGTGCAGAAGGACGGTTGCAGAGAGCAGAGCTTGGAGCTTGGGGGAGGAAGGATCATTGCAGAGAGAAGATGTTGGAGACTGGGGTGCAGAACGACTTTTACAGAGAGCAGAGGTTGGAGACTGTGGTGCAGAAGAATCGTTTCAGAGAGTAGAGGTTGGAGACTGGGGTGCAGAAGGACCGTTACAGATTGCACAGGTTGGATACTCAGGTGCAGAAGGACTTTTACAGAGAGGAGAGGTTGGAGACTGCGGTGTCAAAGGATTCTTACAGAGAGCAGAGGATAGAGACTGGGGTGCAGAAGGAGTGTTACAGAGAGCAGAGTTTGGAGATTGGGGTTCAGAAGAACTGTTAAAGAGAGCAGAGGTTGGAGACTGTGGTGCCGAAGGATCATTGCAGAGAGCAGAGGTTGGACACTGATGTGCAGAAAGACTGTTACAGAGAGCAGAGCTTGGAGTATGGGGTGCGGTGCAGAAGGACTGTTGCAGAGAGCAGAGTTTGGAGATTGGGGTGCAGAAAGATCGATACAGAGAGCAGAAGTTGGAGACTGAGGTGCAGAAAAAGCGCTACAGAGAGCAAAGTTTTAAGACCAGGGTGCAGTAGTATAGTTACAGAAAGCACAGGTTGGAGACTGGGGTGCAGAAGAAATGTTGCAGAAAGCAGATGTTGGATACTTGGATGCAGAAGGACTGTTACAGAGAGCAGAGTTTGGAGACTGGGGTGTAGAAGGACTGTTTAGGGCAGAATGATCTTTGCAGAGAGCAGAAGGTGGAGACTGGGGAGCAGAAGGTCCGTTGCAGAGTGATGTGTTTGTACTGAGGTGCAGAAGGAATGTTACATAGAGCAGAGTTTAGAGACTGGGTTGCAGAAGACCTGTTAGAGAGAGCAGATGTTGGAGACTTGGGTGCAGAAGGATTGTTACAGTTAGCACAGTATGGAGACTGGGGTGGAGAAGGATCGATGTAGAGAGTGGAGGTTTAAGAATGAGGCGTAGAAGGACTGTTACAGAGAGGAGAAGTTGGAGTCTGAGGTGAAAAAGGGCTTTTATAGAAAGCAGAGGTTGGCAATTGCGTGCAGATGGACCGTTACTAAGAGAAGAGGTTGGAGACTGCGATACAAAAGGACTTTTACAGAGAGCAGAGTTTGGAGACTTGGTAGAAGAAGGATCGTTGCAGAGAGCAGATGTTGGAGACTGGGGTGCAGAAGGACTGTTACAGAGAGCAAAGGTTGGAGACTGAGTTGTAGAAGAACAGTTACAGAGAGTACAGGTTGGAGACTGGGGTGCAGAAGAAATGTTGCAGAGAGCAGAGTTTGGAGACTTGGGTGCATAAGGACTTATGCAGAGAGCAGAGTTTGGAGACTGTGGTGCAGAAGGACTGATACAGAGAACAGAGTTTGGATAATGGGGTGCAGAAAGATCGTTCCAGAGAGCAGAGTTTGGAAACTATAGTGCAGAAGAATCATTACACAGAGCAGAGTTTGGTCCTGGGGTGTAAAAAGACAGCTGCAGAGAACAGAGGTTGGAGACTGAGGTGCAAAAGGAGTGATACAGAGAATAGAGGTTGGAGACTGGGGTGCAGAAGAACTGATACACAAAGCAGAGTTTGAATACTGGGGTTCAGAAGGACCATTACAGGGAGCAGAGTTTGGAGACTGCAGTAGAGAAGGACTTTTACAGAGAGCAAAGTTTGGAGACCGGGGTGCAGAAGGACTGTTGCAGAGAACAGAGTGTGGAGACTGGGGTGCAGAAGAACCGTTGCAGAGAGCAGAGGTTGGAGACTGAGTTGCAGAAGGATTGTTACAGAGAGAAGAAGTTGGAGACTGGGGTGAAGAATAACTGTTGCACAGAGCAGAGGTTGGAGACTGAGGTTAAGAAAGATCTTTGCAGAGAGAAGAGGTTGGAGACTGAGGTTAAGAAAGATCTTTGCAGAGAGAAGAGTTTGCAGAGAAAGATCTTTGCAGAGAGAAGAGGTTAAGAAAGATCTTTGCTGAGAGAAGAGAAACCTCCACTCTCTACTTCTGGGGTGCAGAAGGCCTGTTACAGAGAGCAGAGATTCAAGACTGGGGTGCTGAAGGCCTGTTACAGAGAGAAGAGTTTGTAGACTGAGGTGCAGAAGGACTATTAAAGATAGCAGAATTTCGTGACTGGGTTGCAGAAGGATATTACAGAGTGCATTTTGTAGACTGAGGTTCAGAAGGCCTGTTTAAGAGAGCTAAGTTTGGAAACTCGGGTGCAGAATGATTTTTGCAGAGATTCGAGTTTTCAGACTGAGGTGCAGAAGGACTGTTTCCGAGAGCAGATATTGGATCCTGGGGTGCAGAAGGACTGTTACTGAGAGCAGAGTTTGGACACTGGGATGCAGAAGGATCCTTGCAGAAAGCACAGGTCGGAGACTGAGGTGCAGAAGGCCTGTTACAGAGAGCAGAGGTTGAAGATTGGGGTGCAGAAGGCTTGGTACAGAGAGCAGTGTTAGGAGACTGGGGTGCAGAAGACGTTTACAGAGAGCATCGTTTGGAGAATGGGTTGCAGAAAGATCTTACAGAGAGCTGAGGTTGGAGACTGAGGTGCAGAAGGACTTTTACAGAGAGTAGAGGGTGGAGACTGGGGTGCAGAAGAAGTGCTACAGAGAGCAGAGTTTAAAGATTGGGGTGTAGAAGAACTGTTACTGAGAGCAGAGGTTGGAGACAGGGGTTGAGGAGGACTGTTTCAGAGAGCAGAGTTTGGAAACTGAGGTGCATCAGGATTGTTACAGAGAGCAGATTTTGGAAACTGGGATGTAGAAGGACCGTTGCAGAGAGCAGATGTTGGAGCCTGTGGACAAGAAGGATCGTTGCAGAGAGCAGATGTTGGAGACTGGGGTGCAGAAGGACTATTAAAGAGAGCAGAGGTTGGAGACTGAAGTGCAGAAAGATCATTTCTGAGTGCAGAGGTTTGAGACTGGGATGCAGAAGTACTGTTACCGATTGCAGAACTTAGAGACTGAAGTGCAGAATGACTTACAGACAGAAGAGGTTACAGACTGGGGTGCAAAAGGATTCTTACAGGGAGGAGAATGAAGACTGGGGTGCAGAAGGATCATTGCAGAGAGCAGAGGTTGGAGAATGAGGTGCAGAAGAATCGCTACAGAGAGCAGAGTTTGGAGACTGGGTTGCAGCAGGACAGTTACAGAGAGCACAGGTTGGAGACTTGGGTGCAGAAAAAATGTTGAAGAGAGCAGAGTTTTGAGACTGGGGTGCAGAAGTAGCAGAGAGTCGAGGTTGTAGACTGGGGTCCAGAAGGACTGTTGCAGAGAGAAGTTGTTAGAGACTGGGATGCAGAAGGATCATTGCAGAGAGCATATGTTGAAGACTGCAGTTTAGAAGGACTGTTTCAGAGATGAGAGGTTGGAGACTGGGGTTTAGTAGGATCATTGCAGTAAGCAGAGGTTGGAGACATGAGTGCAGAATGATCGTTGCATAGAGCAGAGTTTGGAGACATTTGTGCAGAAGGCCTATTACACAGAGGAGATGTTGGAGACTGGGGTGCAGAAGGAATGTTATAGAGAGCAGTGTTTGGAGACTGAGTTGCTGAAGGATCTTACAGAGAGCACAGGTTGGAGACTGAGCTGCAGGCGGACTGTTACAGAGAGCAGTGGTTGGAGACTGGGGTGCAGAAGAATCGTGGAGAGCAGAGGTTTCAGACTGAGGTACAGGTGGACTTTTACAGAGAGCAGTGATTGGAGACTGGGGTGTAGAAGGACTGTTACAGAGAGAAGAGTTTGGAGACTCAGGTGCAGAAAAACTGTTACAGGAAGAAGAGTTTGGAAATTAAGGTGCTGAAGGACCCTTACAGAGAGCAGAGTTTGGTGACTGTGGTATAGGACTGTTACCTAGAGCAGAGGTTGAAGACTGGAGTGCAGAAGACTCATACATAGAGCATAGGTTGGAGACTGAGGTGCAAAGGATAGATGCAGAGAACAGATTTTGGAGACTGTGGTTAAGGCAGACTGATAGAGAAAGCAGAGGTTGGAGACTGGGGTGTAGAAAGACCTTTACAAAGAGCAGAGGTTGGAGACTGCGAAACAGAAGGACTGTTACAGAGAACAGATCTCGGAGACTGGGAGCCGAAAGGCTGTTGCAGAGAGCAGAGTTTGGAGACTGGGTTGCAGCAGGACAGTTACAGAGAGCACAGTTTGGATACTTGGGTGCAGAAGAAATGTTGAAGAGAACAGAGTTTTGAGACTGGGGTGCAGAAGAAGCAGAGAGTCGAGGTTGTAGACTGGGGTCCAGAAGGACTGTTGCAGAGAGCATTTGTTAGAGACTGGGATGCAGAAGGATCATTGCAGAGAGCATAGGTTGGAGACTGCGGTTTAGAAGGACTGTTTCAGAGATGAGAGGTTGGAGACTGGGGTTTAGTAGGATCATTGCAGAGAGCAGAGGTTGGAGACATGCGTGCAGAATGATCGTTGCATAGAGCAGAGTTTGGAGACATTTGTGCAGAAGGCCTATTACACAGAGGAGATGTTGGAGACTGGGATGCAGAAGGACTGTTATAGAGAGCAATGTTTGGAGACTGAGTTGCTGAAGGATCTTACAGAGAGCACAGGTTGGAGACTGAGCTGCAGGTTGACTGTTACAGAGAGCAGTGGTTGGAGACTGGGGTGCAGAAGAATCGTGGAGAGCAGAGGTTTCAGACTGAGGTACAGGTGGACTTTTACAGAGAGCAGTGATTGGAGAATGGGGTGTAGAAGGACTGTTACAGAGAGAAGAGTTTGGAGACTCAGGTGCAGAAAAACTGTTACAGGAAGCAGAGTTTGGAAATTAAGGTGCTGAAGGACCCTTACAGAGAGCAGAGTTTGGAGACTGCAGTACAGAAGGACTTTTATACAGAGCAGAGGTTGGAGACTGGTGTACAGTAGACTGTTGCAGAGAGTAGGTAAGGGGACTATGGTTCAGAAGGACTTTTGTAGAGAGCAGAGGTTGGAGAATGGGGTGCAGAAGAACTGTAACAGAGAGTAGAGGTTGGAGACTGTGGTGCAATAATTTGATACAGATAGCAGAGTTTGGAGACTGGGGTGTAGAAGTACTGTTACAGAGAGAAGAGGTTGGAGAATTGGGTGCAGAATAAGTGTTGTAGAGAACAGAGGTTGGAGACTCGGGTGTAGAAGGACCATTGTAGAAAGCATAAGTTGGATACTGGGTTTCAGAAGGTTCTTACAGAGATCAGAGTTTGGACACTGAGGTGCAGAAGGAAAGTTACAGAGAGCAGAGGTTGGAGACTGGGGTTCAGAAAAACTGATACAGAAAGCAGAGTTTGTAGACTCGGGAGCAGAAAGATCATTAAAAAAAGAGTTTGGAGACTGCAGTACAGAAGGACTGTTACAGAGAGCAGAGGTTGGAGACTGGGGTGAAAAAGGACTGTGGCAGAGAGCAGATATTGGAGGCTGGGGTGCAGAAAAACTGTTGCAGAAAGCAAGGTTGAATACTGGGGTGCAGAAGAACTGTTGCAGAGAGCAGAGGTTGCAATGTGAGGTGCAGAAGTCTTTTACAGAGAGCAGAGTTTGGAGACTCTGTTGCAGAAGGACTGATACAGAAAGCAGAGGTTGGAGACTGTGGTGAACAAGGACCCTTACAGAAAATAGATGTTGAAGACTCTTGTTCAGAAGAACTGTTTTAGAGAACAGAGGTTGGAGACTGGGGTGCAGAAGCAATGTTACAGAGAGAATAGTTTGGAAACTGGGGTGCAGAAGGATCTTACAGAGAGAAGAGTTTGAAAACTCGGATGCAGAAGGACTGTTGCAGAGAGCACAGTTTGGAGACTTGGGTGCAGAAGGATCGTTGCAGAGAGCAGAGTGAAGAGACTGGGGTGCCGAAGAACTGTTACAGAGGGCAGAGGTTGGAGAGTTGGGTGTAGAAGACTGTAGCAGAGAGCAGAGTTTGGAGATTGGGGTTCAGAAGGACTGTTGCAGAGAGCAGAATTTAAAGACTGAGGTTCAGAAGGACTGTTACAGAGAGCCGAGGTTGGAGACTTGAGTGCAGAAGGACTGATACAGAAAGCAGAGGTTTTAGACTGGGGTGCAGAAGGACCATTACAGAGAGAAGTGTTTGGAAACTGCAGGACAGAAAGACTGTTACAGAGAGCAGAGGTTGGAGACTGGGTTGGAGAAGAACTGTTGCAGAGATCAGATGTTGAAGAATGAGGTGCAGAATGACTGTTGCAGAGAGTGGAGGTTGGAGATTGGGGTGTAGAAGAACTGTTGCAGAGAGAAGAGGTTGGAGACTGGGGTGCCGAAGGACCGTTGCAGAGAGAAAATGTTGGAAACAGAGGTGCAGAACGATTGTTACAGAGTTCAGAGGAAGGTTACTGGGGTACAGAAGAACTGATCCAGAGAGCAGAGGTTGGAGACTGGGGTGCAGTAGGCCTGTTAGAGAGAGCAGAGTTTGGAGACTGAGGTGATGAAAGATCGTTACAGAGAGCAGATGTTGCAGACTGAGGTGCAGAAAGACTTTTACTGAGAGAAGAGGTTGAAGACTGGGGTGCAGAAGGATTCTTTCAGAGAGCAGACGATGGAGACTGGAGAGCATAAGGAGTGTTGCAGAGAAAAGAGTTTGGAGATTGGGGTGCACGAGAACTGTTACAGAGAAAAGCTGTTGGAGACTGGGGTGCTGATGGCCTGTTACAGAGAGCAGAAGTTTGAGACTGAGGTACAGAAACACTTACAAATAGCAGAGGTTGGACACTGAGGTTCAGAAGCACTGTTTTAGAGAGCAGAGTTTGGAGACTGCAGTAGAGAAGGACTGTTACAGAGAGTAGAGCTTGGAGACTGGTGTGCAGAAGGAATGTCACAGAGAGCAAAGTTTGGAAACTGAGGTGCAGTAGGATCTTATAGAGACCAGAAGTTGAAGACTGGGGTGCAGAAGGACTGTTGCAGAGAGCAGACGTTGGAGACTGGTGTGCAGGAGGATTGTTGAAGTGAGCAAAAGTTGGAGACTCAGTTGCAGAAGAATCATTGCAGAGAGCAAAGTGGAGACTGGGGTACAGAAGAAATTTTGCAGAAAGCAGAGGTTGGAGACTGGGGTGCAGAAGGACTGTTGCAGAGAGCAGAGTTTTCAGACTGAGATGCAGAAGGACTGTTACAGAGAGCAGACGTTGGAGACTGGGGTGAAAAATTATGATATAGAAAGCAGAGGTGGGAGACTGGTGTGCAGTAGGACCGTTACAGAGAGCAGAGGTTGGAAACTGGCATGCCGAAGGACTGTTTCAGAGAGCAGAGTTTGGAGACTGGGGTGCAAAAGGCCTGCAACAGAGAGCAGGGGATGAAGATTGGTTTGCAGAAGGACTGTTATAGAGAATAGAGTTTTGAGGCTGGGTTGCAGAAGGATCTTACAGAGACCAGGGGTTGGTGCCTGAGGTGCAGGACGACTGTTACAGAGAGCAGAGTTTTGAGACTGATTTGCAGAAGAACGGGTACAGAGAGCAGAGTTAGGTGACTGAGCTGCAGAAGGACTGTTACAGAAAGCAGTGGTTGGAAATTGAGGTGCAGAGGGACTGTTACAGAAAGCAGAAGTTGGAGACTGCGGTATACAAAGACTGTAACAGAGAGCAGAGGTGGAAAATATGGTGCAGAAGGACTGTTACAGAGAGCAGAGTTTGGAGACTGGGTTGAAGAAGGATTGTTACACAGAGAAGAGGTTGAAGACTGGGGTGTAGAAGGAATGTTGCAGAGAGAGGATGTTGGAGACTTAGGTGCAGAAGGACAGTTACAGAGAGCAGAGTTTGGAGACTGAGGTGCAGAAGAACTGTTGCAGATAGAGATTTGAGACTGTGGTGAAGAAGGACTGTTGCAGGGAGCAGGTTTTGGAGACTTGGGTGCTGAAGGACTTTTGCAGAGAGTAGTATTTGGAGACTGAGGTGCAGAAGGACTCTTTCAGATTGTAGAGGTTGGAGACTGGGTAGCAGAAGGACTGATAAAGAAAGCAGAGGTGGGAGACTGAGGTGCAGAAAGACCGTTACAGAGAGCAGAGTTTGGAGACTGAAATACATAAAAACTGTTACATAGAGCAGAGGTTGGAGACTGGGGTGGAGAAGAACTGTTTCAGAGTGCAGATGTTGCACACTGGGGTGCCCAAGAACTTTTGCAGAGAGCAGAGGTAGGAGACTGAGATGCAGAAAGACTGTTACAAAGAGCAGAGTTTAAAGACTCGGTGAAGAAGGACTGATACAGAGAGCAGCGTTTGGAGACTGGGGTGCAGAAGGCCTGTTACAGAGAGGAAATGTTGGAGACTGGGTGCAGAAGGGCTGTTACAGAGAGCAGAGTTTGGAGACTGAGGTGCAGAAGGATTGTTACAGAGAGCAGAGGTTGGTGACTGAGGTGCAGTAGGATCATTGCAGAGAACAGAGTTTGGAGACTGGTGTGCAGAAAGATTGTTGCAGAGAGAAGAGATTGGACACTGTGTTGCAGAGAGACTGTTAATAGAGCAGAGGTTGAAGACTGGGGTGTAGAAGGACTGTTGCAGAGAGTAGAGTTTAAAGACTGTGGTGAAGAAGGACTGTTAGAGAGAGGAAAGGTTGGAGACTGGGTGGAGAAGGGCTGTTACAGAGAGCAGAGTTTGGAGACTTGAGTGAAGAAGGATGGTTGCAGAGATCAGATGTTGGAGACTGGGATGCAGAAGGATCATTGCAGAGAGCAGTGATTGGAAACTGGGTTCCAGAGAGACTGTTACACAAAGCACAGGTTGAAGACTGGGTTGTAGAAAAATTGTTGCAGAGGGTAGAGTTTGAAGACTGTGGTTAAGAAGGACTGTTACAGAGAGGAAAGGTTGGAGACTGGGTGCAGAAGGGCTGTTACAGAGAGCAGAGTTTGGAGACTGGGATGCAGAAGGACTGATACAGAAAGCAGAGGTTTGAGACTTGGGTCCAGAATGAACCTTACAGAGAGCAGAGGTTGGAGACTGCAGTATAGAAGGACTGTTACAGAGAGCAGAGGTTGGAGACTAGGGTACACAAGGACTGTTGCAAAGAGCAGAGGTTTGAGAATGGGATGCAGAAGGACTTCTGCAGAGAGCAGAGTTTGGAGACTGAGGTGCAGAAGGACTGTTAAAGAGAGCAGAATTTGGAAACTGTGGTGCAGAAGGACTGATACAGAATGCAGAGGTTGGAGACTGAGGTGCAGAAGGATTGTTACAGAGAGCAGAGGTTGGAGACTGTGGTGAAGAAGGACTGTGACAGAGATGAGAGTTTGGAGACTGGGTTGCAGAAGGCTTTTTTATAGAGCAGAGGTTGGAGACTGGGGTGCAGACGAACTTTTGCACAGAGCAGAGGTTGGAGACTGGGGTGCACAAGGACAGTTACAGAGAGCAGAGTTTGGAGACTGGGTTGCAAAAAGATCTTACATAGAGCAGAGGTTGGAGACTGAGTTGAAGAAGAAACAATACTCAGAGCAGAGTTTGGAGACTGGGGTTCAGAAGGACTGTTGCCGAGAACAGAGGTTGGAGACTGGCATGCAGAAAGACTGTTGCAGAGAGCAGAGGTTGGGCACTGGGTGGAGAAGGAATGTTACAAAGAGCAGAGTTTGGAAACTGGTGTGCAGTAGGATTTTACAGAGAGCAGAGGTTGAAGACTGGGGTGAAGAAGGACTTTTGCAGAGAACAGAGGTTGGAGGCTGTGGATCAAAATGATCATTGTAGAGAGCAGATATTAGAGACTGGGGTGCAGTAGGACCTTTTCAGAAGTCAGAGTTTGGGAACTGAGGTGCAGAAGAATTGTTCGAGATTTCAGAGGTTGTAGACTGGGGTGCAGAAGGATCTTTTTAGAGAGCAGAGGTTTGAGAATGGGGTGCAGAAGGACTGTTCCAGAGAACAGAGGTAGGAGACTCGGTGCAGAAGGCCTGTTACAGAGAGCAGAGATTGGTAAAGGGATGCAGAACGACTGTTACAGAGGGAAGAGTTTGGAGACAGGGGTGCAGAAGGATAGTTACAGAGAGCAGAGGTTGGAGACTTGGGTCAGAAAGACAGATACAGAGAGCACAGATTGGAGACTGGGGTGCAGAAAAAATGTATCAGTGAGCAGAGATTGGAGACTGCGGTACAGAAGTACTGTTACAAAGAGCAGCGGGTGGAGACTGGGTTGCCGAAGAAATGTCACCTAGAGCAGAGTTTGGAAACTGGGGTGCAGAAAGATGTTACAGAGAGCAGAGCCTGGAGACTGGGGTGAGAAGGACTGTTACAGAGACTAGACGTTGGAGACTGGGATGCAGAAAGATCGTTGCAGAGAGCAGATGTTGGATACTAGGGTATAATAAGACGTTTGCAGTGAGCATAGGTTGGAGACTGGGGTGCAGATGGACTTTTGCAGAAAGCAGAGGTTGGAGACTGAGGTGCAGAAGGACTGTTACAGAGAGCAGAGGTTTTAGACAGGGGTGCACAATAACTGATACAGAAAGTAGAGTTGGAGACTGGGGTGCAGAACGACTGTTACAGAGAGCAGAGTTTGTTGCCTGGGGTGCTGAAGGAAAGCTGCAGAGAACAGAGGTTGGATACTGGGGTGCACAAGTGCCGTTGCAGAGAGATGAGGTTGGAGACTGAGGTGCAGAATGACTGTTACAGAGAGCAAAGTTTGGAGAACGGGGTGCAGAAGGATCTTAAAAAGAGCAAACGTTGAAGACTGGGATGCAGAAGGATTGTTGCAGAGAGCAAAGGTTGGAGACTGGGGTGTAGAAGGACTTTTGCAGAGAGCAGAGGGTGGAGGCTGGGGTGCAGAAGGCCTGTTACAGAGAGCAGAGTTTGGAGACTGGGTTGCAGAAAACCTGTTACAGAGAGCAGATTTAGGGGACTGGGGTGCAGAAGGATTGTTACAAATAGCACAGTTTGGAGACTGTTGTTTAGAAGGATTGTTGCAGAGAGCAGAAGTTTCAGACTGAGGCTTAGAAGGACTGTTACAGAGAGCAGAGTTTGAAAATTGGGGTGTAGAAGGACCGTTATAGAGAGAAGAGATTGGAGACTGCGGTACAGAAGGACTGTTACAGAGCAAAGTTTGTAGACTGGGCTGCAGAAGGACCTTTGTAGAGAGCAGATTTGGGAGACTGGGGTGCATTAGGATTGTTACAGAGAGCAGAGAATGGAGACTGGGGTGCAGAAGGACAATTACAGAGAGCAAATAATGAAGTCTGATGTGCAAAAGGACTTTTACAGAGAGCAGAGGTTGGAGACTTAGGTGTAGAAAGATCGTTGCAGAGAGAAGAGTTTGAAGACTGGGGTGCAAAGGAACTGTTACAGAAAGCAGACGTTGGCAATTGGGGAGGAGATGGACTGTTACAAAGAGAAGAGGTTGGAGACTGCGATACAAAAGGACTTTTACAGAGAGCACAGTTTCGAGACTGGGTAGAAAAGGGATCTTTGCAGAGAGGAGATGTTGGAGACTGGGTTAAAGAAGGACTGTTACAGAGAGCACAGGTTGGAGACTGGGGTGTAGAAAAATGTTGCAGACAGCAGAGTTTAGAGACTTGGGTGCATAAGGACTTTTGCAGAGAGCAGAGTTTGGAGACTGTGGTGCAGAAGGACTGATACAGAGATGAGAGTTAGGAGACTGGGGTGCAGAAGGATTGTTGCAGAGAGCAGAGGTTGGAAACTAAGGGGCAGAGGGATTGTTACCCAGAGCAGATTTTGGTTACTGGGGTGTAAAACGACTGCTACAGAGAGCAGAGGTTGGAGACTGAGGTGTAAAAGGACTGATACAGAGAGCAGATGTTGGAGACGTGGGTGCAAAAGTACTTTAGCAGAGAGCAGAGTTTGGAGACTAAGGTGCAGAAGGACTGTTGCAGAGAGTAGAGGTTGGAGACTTGGGTGTAGAAGGACTGTTGCAGAGAGCGCAGTTTGGAGACTGGGTTGCAGAAGACCTGGTAAAGAGACCAGATGTTGGAGACTGGAGTTCAGAAGGATTTTTATAGATAGCACAGTTTGGAGACTGGGGTTTAGAATAATTGTTGCAGAGAGCAGAGGTTTTACACTGAGGCTAATTAGAACTGTTACAGAGAACAGAGGCTTGAGTCTGAGGTGCAGAAGGACTTTTTCAGAAAGCAGAGTTTGGCAATTGGTGTGAAGAAGGACCGTTATAGAGAGAAGAGGTTTGAGATTGCGGTACAGAAGGACTGTTACAGAGAGCAGAGTTTGGAGTCTTGGGTGCAGAAGGACTGTTGCAGAGAGCAGATGTCGAAGACTGGGGTGCAGAAGGACTGTTATAGAGAGCAGACGTTGGAGACAGAGGTGCAGAAAGATTGTTAGAGAGAGCAGAGGTTAGAGACTGAGGTGCAGAAGGACTTTTACAGAGAGCAGAGTTTGAAGACTGGGGTGCAGAAGTATCATTGCAGAGAGCAGAGGTTGGAGACTGAGGTGCAGAATGGTCTTACAGAGAGCAGAGGTTAAAGACTGGGGTGCAGAAGAAATGTTGCAGAGAGCATAGATTTGAGACTGGGGTGCAGAAGGACTGTTTCAGAGAGCAGAGTTTGAAGAATGAGGTGCAGACAGACTGTTACAGAGAGCATAGTTTTTAGACTGGGTTGCAGAATGACTGATACACAAAGCAGAGTTTGGAGACTGGGGTGCGGAATGACCGTTACAGAGAGCACAGTTTGGAGACTGTGGTATAGAAGGACTGTTACAGAGTGCAGAGTTTGGAGACTGGGGTGCAGAAGAACTGTTGCAGAGAACAGAGGTTGGAGACTGGGGTGCAGAAGAACTGTTGCAGAGTTCTTTTTAAGACTGAGGTGCAGAAGGTTTGTTAAAGAGAGCAGAGGTTGCATACTGGGGTGCAGAAGGATTGTTACAGAGAGCAGAGTTTGGAGACCTGGTGCAGAAGGATCTTACAGAGGGCAGAGGTTGGAGACTGAGGGCAGAAGGACTGTTGTAGAGAGCAGAGGTTGGAGACTGAGGTGCAGAATGATCGTTTCAGAGAGGAGAAGTTGGAGACTGGGGTGAAGAAGGCCTATTACAAAGATCAGAGGTTGGAGACTGGGGTGCTGAAGGCCTATTACAGAGAGGAGAGGTTGGAGACTGGGCTGCAGAAGGACTGTTACAGATAGCACAGTTTATAGACTGAGGTGCAGAATGATATTATTGAGAGCAGAGTTTGGATACTGAGGTGCAGATGGAATGTTATAGAGAGCAGAGTTTTGAGACTGGGTTGCAGAATGATTTTTGAAGAGAGCAGAGTTTTCAGACGTAGGTGCAGAAGGACTGTTGCAGAAAGCAGATGTTCGAGAGTGGGGTGCAGAAGGACTGATACAGAAAGCAGACTTTGCAGACTGTGGTGCAGAAGGACTGTTGCAGAGAACAAAGTTTCGAGACTGGGGTGCAGAATTACCTTTGCAGAGAGCTGAAGTTGGAGATTTAGGTGCCTAAGATTGTTACTGAGAGCAGAAGTTGGATACTGGGGTGCATATGGACTGTTACAAAGAGCATAGGTTGAAGACTGAGGTGCAGAAGAATCTTACAGAGAGCAGAGGTTAAAGACTAGGGTGCAGAATAACTGTTACATATAGTAGAGGTTGGAAACTGAGGTGCTTAAAGATCATTGCAGAGAGAAGAGTTTGGAGACTGATGTGCAGAAGGCCCATTGCAGAGAGGAGTGGTTGGAGACTGGGAAGAAGAAGAATCATTGCAGAGACCAGATGTTGGAGACTGGGGTGCAGAAGGTCTGTTACAGAGAGCAGAGTTTGGAGACTGGGGTGCAGAAGGTCTGTTACAGAGAGCAGAGTTTGAAGACTTGGTTGCAGAATGATTGTTGCAGAGAGCAGAGTTTTCAGATGTAGGTGCAGAAGGACTGTTGAAGAGAGCAGATGTTCAAGAGTGGGGTGCAGAACGACTCTTTCAGAGAGCAGAACTTGGAGACTGGGGTGCAGAAGGATTCTTGCAGAGAGCAGAGTTTGGAGACTGGCGTGCAGAAAGCCTGTTACAGATATCACATTTTGGAGAGTGGGTTGCAGAAGGATATTATAGAGAGCAGAGTTTGGAGACTGAGGTGCAGAAGGACTGTTACAGAGAGCAGATGTTGGAGACTGGGTTGCAGAATGATTGTTGCAGAGAGCAGAGTTTTGAGACTTAGGTGCAGAAGGACTGTTGCAGAGAGCAGATGTTTGAGAGTGGGGTGCAGAAAGACTCTTCAGAGAGCAGAACTTGGAGACTGGAATGCAGAAAGATTCTTGCAGGAAGCAGAGGTTCGAGACTGGGGTGCAGAAGGCCTGTTACAGATATCACAGTTTGGATACTGGTGTGCATAAAGATATTATAAAGAGCAGAGTTTGGAGACTGAGGTGCAGAAAGACTTTTACAGAGAGGAGAGGTTGGAGACTGGGGTGCAGAATGATTGTTGCAGAGAGCAGAGTTTTCAGACTGAGGTGCAGAAGGACTGTTGCAGAGAGCAGATGTTCGAGACTGGGTTGCAGAAGGAGTGTTTCAGAGAGTAGAACTTGGAGACTGAGGTGGAGAAGGATTGTTGCAGAGAGCAGAGGTTGGAGACTGTGGTGCAGAAGGACTGTTATAGGGAGCAGAGGTTCTAGACTGGGGTGCAGAAGGCCTGGTACAGAGAGCAGAGCTTTGACACTGTGGTGCAGAATGATTGCTGATATCTGGTGATCCTCCTTATGGACACCTTCTTTTCCGCACTGTTCATCAGGCCCTCTCTCCTCACCCTGCTCTCTTTTGGCTTTATGAGCACCTGTGACTACCACAGTAACTCTAAGCCATGACTCCAAGGCCTATCTCCTGGGAACCTGTCCTGCTGCCTCCTGGAATCTCCTCAGGGAGTCCCCGCAGGTACCCAGACTCCAGGCCCAACCTCCTTCTCTCTTTTTCTCTCTCCAGACATGCTCCTTCACTTTTATTTTATGTTTTAATGAGTCATCCCACTGCCACTCAGCTACCCCACAGACCATGTCCCCTCTTGTGTCCTCGTCACCAGGACTTTAAAGTGCTCCACCCAAGGCTCCTCTTCAGAGCTTTTCCCCAAGCTTCAAATGTCACATCTTCAGTTACCAGATATTTCCCTTCAATCTTGTTTTGGCACCAGATTACTCTCCCAGAATACATGAAGGTATTCTAACAAAAGCACATGGACTGTAGGTACTATTATGGCTTAGAAATAAGGTATCCTCTCACCAAAAGCTCAGGGTCAGCCACAGTAGCAGTGTTCAGATGTGAAATGATTAGACTGTTAGACTTGTGATCTAATCTGTGGATCCATCCATTTTGTGGGTTAATTATTTGAAAGGTACACTGTACTGAGAGGAGTGTAGACAGGTGGAGTGTGGCCAGGGACATGCCCTGGGGAATCACATCTTGTCCCCTGCGAACTGTCTCCTTCCGTCCCCTTTCCGCCCCAACCTTCTGGCTGCCATGAGCTTGGAATGCTTTCCCCCTTGTTTCCTTCCACCTTGGTTTCCCACCTCATCTCAGGCCGGCAGCAATGGGTCAGCTGGCCCCAGACCAAACCTCCAAGCCAGGAGGCCAGAGTGCATTTCCCCCTCCGGGTTGTTCTGGTCAGGCCTGTGGTAACTGTGGTAACCGGGGACTGACCCAGGGAGTAGGTGTTATGAGTGGATTGGACCCACAACCGTTTTCTAAATTCACAGATTCTGTAATTTTCATACTCAAGACATTTTGTTCTGGATGGCCTGTTTTCAGCCTGTCCTCACCTAGAATGCAGTCTACTAGTAATTATTGAGATTCTCCAGCCGTCCTGGTCCTGCCCATTTGCACACAACAGCTAGCTCCTACGCAGCCAGACCCATGGACCTCCTGCTGCCCACTGAGGAGAGAAGAGAGATTTTCTGAGGACCCTGTTAGAAGTCCAGTATTATTTTTTTTACAGACCAAACTCAGAGGGCATTTTTCAGGCAGTCCTTCACATGCATCTTTGAGAAATCAGACTCACAATGATTTTTGTGATTCTCTCCCAGGCTCCAATAACCACCGCTCTACTCCCTACTTCTCTGAGATCAACTTTTTAGCTTCCACAAAGAAGTGAAAAACTGCTATTTCTCTTTATGTGTCTGGCTTATTTCACTTAATATAATTTCTCCCATGAGCTAGTTTTAAATAGAAACTGCACAACAAATTCTTTTATGTCAGATTTAAATTTTATTCTGAAGAGATAATTCGAAATGGTCACATATGTTTATGTAGGAAAATGTTCATTAAAATATTTATAGGACTGGAGATGATCTGAATGTTTAGCCAAAGGGAAGAGATTAAGTTTATTTAAGAGAGATGTAAGCTTATTGATCACCTCAATAGATGCAGAAAAAGCATTTAACAAAATATAGCACCCCTACCTGTCAAAACAGTAGAAACACTAGGGACAGAAGGAACTTTGTAAAAGCATTGTAAAAGCTATCTATGCTAAACCCAAGGAAGCATCATTCTAAGTAGAGAAAGGTTGAAAGCACTCACTCTAAAAACTGGAAGTAGACAGGGTGCCCCCTCATTCACCACTTCTATTCAACTTCATCCTTGAAATTGCCAGAGCCATTGGACAAAAGAAAGAAATTAAAGGTATACAAATAGGTCAAGAAGAATTCATATCTCACTCTTTGCTGATAGGATCATGTCATCTTCTTAATTTTTTATTAGAGCATAATAGTTATACATAGAAGTTGGGTTGATTTGGAAAAGATCCTATGTGCGTGGAATTTGATTTACTCCATTTAGTCCCCACCCCCCATCTCCTTCCCCTTCCTGCCCCCATTCTACTTTTTCTACTGATCTTTTTTTGGGTTATTTATCTGTTAATTTCTGACTGGTGCTTTCTACATATACATACAGGTGCAGTCCCCTGTGGTAGACTTCCATGTGCACATAACATGATCTGCGTAAGACCTTTCACATTTCCTCCCTTCACAAAACTCTCCGCCCTCTCATTCTCCTTCTACTTCACTGACCTTCCCTGTATACATAAGATAGCCAGTCCAACCCCACTTCATCAACTTCTTTCCTCTATTTTGCTCTGGCCCTGATAATTTCAGCATTGTACAGGAATAGTTAATTTCTGCTTTTCTGAACACAGAGATCAAGATTGATGTAAAATGAGAAAAACTCTACATTGGAAAACACTGAAGGAAACACCGACTGCTTCTGCAGATGATGACTCTGCTTTGTAAATTTTTTTCTTAACATTTGCAATGAAAATGAACTTCTCCAAAAATACTATGTTTACATTAAAGGACAACAGGAGACAGAGATTACTGAGACAGTGAAAAATGACTTCACACCATGATGAGGTCGAATGGCTTTCTGTTGGCTTCTAGCAATTCTCTGGTTACTCCCACCCACCATCACCCCTGCAAATGTGTGCGGCTCCATGAGTCTGATTTTCTGAGACCAGTCCCACAAGTTATCAGTCTCCAGGCTGCTTTTCATTTCATATTATTTGCCATGTTGCTGCAGATTAACAAGCCTGTTTGGGGTGCTCTCAGTCCATTCTCATCATGGTCTCTTTTCCCCTGTTTTTTAGCTATGACAACATTGGAAATGAGCAATCAATCATTTGTCACTGAATTCATCTTTTTGAAATTATCCAACCACTTCAACCTACAGGGCTGGTTCTTCCTGCTTTTTCTGGTCATTTACCTGACCACTCTCCTGGGGAACATGCTCATAATGGTGACCACCAGGGTCATTCCTGCTCTCCACACTCCAATGTACTTTTTCTTCAGAAATTTGAGCTTCTTGGACGTCTGCTACACATCCACCACCCTCCCAGTACTGCTGGTTAACTTCTTCTGGGAGAAGAAGGCCATTTCTTATGAGGGCTGCCTTTCCCAAATCTTCTTCTTGGTAACAAGTGCTGGCACAGAAGGCTTCTTACTGGATGTGTGGCCAGTATGACTGCGGTGTGGCCACCTGCCGTCCTCCTCAGTACCCAGTCATCATGAGTGTGAAGGTCTGTGTTGGCCTGGTGACTTGGTCCTGGCTGTGTGGGCTGGTGAATATGGTCACACACACAGTGTTGGCCATCACACTCACTCTGTGTGGGCCCCACCAGATCAGCCACTTTCTCTGTGACACCCCATTGCTCCTGAAGCTCTCCTGCTCAGACACCTCTGTGAACGAGTCTGCGCTCCACGTGGTCAGTGCCACCATGGGCCTGAGCCCCTGCCTCTTCACTGCAGGCTCCTACGCACTCATCATGGCGGCCATCCTGGGGATTCCCTCTGCCCAGGGCAGGAGGAAGGCCTTCTCCACCTGTGCGTCCTCTCTCACTTTCGTGGTGGTCTTCTATGGAACAGCCAACTTCTACTATAACAGGCCCAGAGAAGGCTGGAATGGAAACCCTGGTCTCTGTGCTCTTCTGTGTGTGGTGACCCCCATGTTGAAGCCCATCATTCACAGCCTGAAAAGCAACGAGGTCCAGAGTGACCTGAGGAAGCTGGCTGGGAGACAGACTGTATAGTGTGATTAGAACTAGATGATGGTTTCATTCTAGGAAATGTCTTAGTTGTAGAAATATGTGAACTCTTCAGCAGCAATTACAAGAGCGCTCTCTCCATACACAGTGTCTCATGAACACTGTGGTGCCCCTCCAACCAGGGGAAGCACACTGTGCTAAGTATGTGACACATTGTGACCTCACCTGGGTTCCCTAATCCACAGGCATTTCAGAGTATTTTTATTACTTTTCTCTCCAAAAAGCCAATACCCAAAGCAGTCAATCTCTTTTCCCCCAATATTGCAGCTCTAGCCAACACTAGTGAATATGAAGTGCTATGTGCAATGTGACTTTGACTTGCATTTTCGTAATGGATCTTGATACTAAGTTTTAAATAAACACCATTTCTGGGTTTCTCCTTCACATGTGGAAAGACCCAGGTATACACTCGAGTTTCTGTGGATATTTTTAATGAAGTAATACCATATACGCCTTTTGGATCTGACTCCGTTCACTTAGGATGTTTGTAATTTTCAGTTATATTGTAGCTTCTATAAGTATTTTAGTTTATTCCTCCTTATTGTGACTGATTTCCATCTTATGAAAATGCCACTTTTTTTGTTCATTTCCCACTGCATAGTAATTTTTCCTTTGTGTCTGTGTGGGTGTCATACTGCAGATTGAACCCGGAGCCTCCTGCACACTAAACAATGTTCTACCAATAAGCCAAAGCCCAACCCTTTTAAAAATTTTGTTTTGAGACAGGGTCTTGTAAATTTGCCCAGGTTGTCCCTGAATTTGTGATCCTCCTGCCTCAGCTTCTTGAGTAGCTAGATAACAGACCTGCCTGGTCATTTTCACATTTTGACTAATATGAATAAGTTTGGTATATAAAAAATGAACATTATATATAATATGAACATTATATGAACATTTATGTACAAATCATTGGTGGACAACTTTTTTATTTTTTTTGAGTTTTTAAGTAGGATTGGAAGATTTGGATCGTTAACTCCATATTTAACTTTCTGAAGAAGTTCCAGATAATTTTCAGAACAGTGGAACCAGCTTAACTTATTATTAAGAGTGGTGAATAAAGCTTCTGATTTCCTCACTCCCTTAACAACACATCATTATCATTCCTTGTATTGTGATGACCTTGGAATGTGTGAAGTGCTTCATTAAATGTGCTTTAGCTTTGCCTTTCCCTGATGGCTAATCATTCTAAGATCTTTTAGGAGTACTGTTAATGTGTCTGTCCTAAGCATGAGGAAAACCCAATTGTATTATGGGGAATTTTAAGTTTTAGAGACTTACATCTTTATCTAATACTTTTATTTTTATTTTTGTGCAGTAAAATACTACAAGACTTTCAAACTTGTTGTCTTTTTACCATCTGTGCCTGAAAGAGCTGTTTGATGACTCTTTTTTCCTCCTACTTTTAAACTCCATAGCAAACAATTTCTTCACCAGGTCATGAGCATCAGCAGGATCATAAAATTAAGGGGCACGAAGTCATACAGGGTTTGGTAAGGGATCAGCACTTAACAAGAGTGGATCAGCTGAAGATAGTGGGGATGCTTTTAATATTGTGGCTTCTGATATCTGTCCATCTGGCAAAGTATGTAACATGAAGGAAAAACTTCATATGCTGTGCGAAATCCATCCCAATAAGTGTACACTTACCCTGACCCCTTCTCTCCCTAGTGGGCAGGGAAGGCAGTCTTGAGGTTTCAGCCACCCACAACTTCTTAGCAGAAATCACACTCTGAACTTCGCTCATCCACATCCCAGAAGAGAGAGGACACTGATCTGCTCGCTGCATGCTGGGAACAGGTGATTGCCAAGACATTAATGAATCCAAAAGCGAATTAATTGCTCTCCATTGTTGCAGTTGAACTCAAGCCGTTGCCCTTGAGTTGTGTTTGCACACTGAGGAGTCCCAGAGCAGCTGCAGAGGATAGGCACGATGCATATTCCCAACAGGTCAGCCCCAGACCTCTATAAATGTCCATCACAGGAAAATGAATTGTGAGAGATAAGAGGATTTTGACTACTTCATGAGGCCACAGATATGCGACCGGCAACTCTCAGAATAACAGGTCTGTTTTTTGGTGAATGGAGACAAACAGCCAGTTTTACCAAGAGCTTGCTTTGCAGCCCAGGTGCTAGTATGGAGAGCAGCAAGGGCCACACAAAATCCAGAAATCTACGCCTCTCTGTGAGAGTTGCTGGTAAGTAGTTTATTTACCATCACAATTTTCAAAAACACTATCCCAGAATCAGGATATACCTACACCTTAAAAACATATTACAGAATATTGTACATATTTTCATTACCATTTTGATGGCATTTAGGTAATGACCTATCGTAGCAACTTTTCTATGTGTGTCTAAGTTTCCACAATACTACTTGTATTGCAAGAGTAGAAATAACTTCAGAGGTTATCACAAAACCTGAGGGATTTAGCATGATGCCTCCAGTACTGAAATAGAAAACAAAACATAACCAGAAACCCTGGGGTTCCTAAATTCTTTAAGTGAGATGATGTTTGTGGAAAATTACTTATGGTAAACAATAGATAATGCTTAGTGTTAATCCTCTGCTTTGATGAGCAGGACAGAAAGAAATAATTTTTAGGGAGAAAGTATAGGGACACATTCCCATTATGATACAATATAGCATAACAATAGACCTACCAAAATATCTGTTTAAATAAAAATAATTATTGTAGAAGAAGTTATGTTTATAAACATATTCTTTCACAAACTAGGGGTTTTCATCTTTATCTTACAACACATGGATGCTTGGGGAGGGTAGTTGCAAGCAATTTAACTGTAATAAATCCCTGAATCTTGTGAGTAATCTACTTCATACACAACCCCCCTCCTTTAGAAATATTATATTTTGGGGTCACACATAAGTGACTTCATTCTCGGTCACCTGACTTTGAGAGGACTGATTGGGAAAGAAAGATTCAGAGCTGCTTGTTCTGTGGGAACTGAGCCGATGGTCTCCATAAGGGATATGTTTAGGAGACAGGAGACACTGAGATCCTAAGAAGCCGCTGGGCTATGCTGCCTCACTTATGCCCACAGAGGCTTTACTTTTCTTAACAAGATATCTGCACCAGAAACACTGAACAGAAATATCTTCTCGCCTCTGTCAAGTCTCTGTTACATCTTTTAGGTCGACACAGTACAGTCTTTAAAGAATCTTTTAAAAACTCTGCTCCATGGATGTACTTGACAGACCTTCTTCATTCTTCAAACCTTTACTGAGTGCACATTTACACAAGGTGTTGCCCTAGTGTTTGGAACACAATTGAGAGGCCCAACTAGGACCTGGAGGAGCGCATATTCAAGATGGAATGAGGGGCTTTGACAAGTATTAAGTGCTCCATTCCCAGAGCTGCCGAAGCAGCTAAGAAAAAATAATGATAATTTGTAGATTAAATAGAATTGTTACCAAGTTTCCTGCACATATTGATTTCATCTTCTCATTAGATTGTAAGTTGGTTGAAGGATAGTGTCGGAGACCAGTTCCAACAGGGGGTCTCAGGAGACGAACGGATGGTGAGCAGTCGGCGAAAGAGGGGGTGGAGAAACAACAGACACCTAAGTGAAGGTGTTAATCCCAATCTTTACTTGTGAAGTTGATCATATATACTTTTCATTTTGGCAGGCTTACAGTACTTTGTGGTCACAAAACAGGAATCATTATTCAAACAAAACAAAATATTACGTAGCTACAATTAGAATACAAGAATATATCTTGGCTTATGCATAAGCAAGCATTTGTACTTTCAGTTCGAGTTTTACTTTGAGCTATTTCTGCTTAGTTAACTTTTAATAATAGTTACAAATGTCCCAAACTATTGGCCTATACCTTGACTATTCTTTCTTGACTTACTGACTGGAACCGGTGCCATAGTTACAGCAAGTAGTTTATTTGTTATTACTTGTAACCAAACAAAAGTAAGAGCACAAACTATTGTGCACAGGAACAAAAAAATTTGCCCAGTACTAAGCACTAATCTATCTTCTTAACATTAATTTTCCTTCTCTAGATTTTAATTTAATTTCTCAAAAACTTCCTTGACACGAATAAAGGGAGTTTTTCTTAGGCATTAACAATTTACACTCAACAGCTGAATCATGGCATTTAGAGCAAACAGACCTATGCTTTAGAAGTAGTTGCATTAATTGGAGAAGTCATGATTTTTCCTTTATACTTAATGGTCATATGAGAAATCAGAACTATACTTATTAAAGGAATAAAAAAAACAAATCAGCCCATTCCCAGAAACATACTGCGCTCCTCCAGAGGATGGACGCCTTGCGCCATCCACCTCAGTAGGGCCTTGCCATTGCCTGAGTCAGGGGAGGGGCGCAGCCGGACAGGGATCAGATATTATCATTTTTTGGTTTCTTAGTAGATTTTGCTTAGGACTAAATTAGCCCCTGTATAGGAACAAAATTGGTTTGAATTGAAACTAAACACTACCAAGAAAAGAAATTTTAAAATCCTAAATGGAAAAGAGAATTTTTTTATTTTGAAGAATTTTATAACTAGAAGTCTCTGACATATCGTAAGAGGTAATAATTTGTCTTCCCTTTCCTCTTTATGCTAGAAGAAGCACAGGTGAAATAAAAAGGACTGAAAGATCTGGCACAGTGGTGCACGCCTGTAACCCAGCAGCTCAGGAGGCTGAGGCAGGAGGATAGTGAGTTCAAAGACAGCCTCAGCACAAACATGGAACCAAGAAACTCAGTGAGACCCTGTCTTTAAATAAAATATAAAATAGGGCTGGGGATCTGGCTCAGTGGTCAAGCCCCTGAGTTCAATCTCTGGTAACTGCCCCCCTACACCCCGGCCCCAAAAAAACAGAACTGAAAGAGATGATAAATTCTGAATTGAGTGCTGAATCTCCAAGACAGGAGGGAGGCTTTTTCCTGGTGAATTTGTTAAGATTTTAAACCTATCATTTAGGGGTAAGGGCATCCCTCCATGTTAGGTGAAAGAGCCCAGCCTCCCCCAAAGTGTGTCTTTGGACCAGCATCACTGGGAACACTTGGAACTCACTGTCTGAGGCCAACTGTTCTGCACAATGACCTCTGATCTTTCCCTCGGCTCCATGCGCCCACACCACATGGAAGGATATGAGGACAACTCTGGGTCAGGCCAGATAGCTCATTGATTTCACAGTAATATATTCACATTGCCACAAGCACGTGAAATCATTCAGATATTTTTTCTGTATAAATTGACCTTGTACTGTGTGTGTGTGTGTGTGTGTGTGTGTGTGTGTGTGTGTGTGTGTGTGTGTTTTAAGCAATTTACTGGGCAACATGAAAATTGGATGTAAAATTTTTAATCATTGCTTGTGCTTTTGAGATCAAATAGGAATCATTGTTTCCCTGATGTGCATAAGGGTTTTTATGATCACACCATTCTATCTCGTTTTGGTCATGCCCATTTTTTTTTTTTCATTTTAGCAAATGAATCCCTAAGGTTAGTCAGCAAAACATTTCATTTATTGCCAAAGCAAAAAAATAAAAATAAAAAAATAAAGTTTTTCCCTTAAGACTCTAGACTTATTTATTTTATTTTGTTTATATTTTAAAATTAGTTGTGCTTAACTGAAGCACCAAATTTCTATTGAAATTTAAATACTTTAAGCTTCTTTATGCCCTGAGATTTGGAATTTTAATGAAAGCAGTGTTGGCCTATTAATCATGTGCAATGAATTATTAGAACCAAAGACAAGAATTTCTGGGCATTGAAGATAATAAGACAGTTTACTAATATATGGTATTATCATCAGGTAACAAAGTGTCATTATAAATAAGAGTTATTACATGATAAATTTTCTGAGTCAATTTCTTTTTTGTTTCTTAAATCATAATTGTTAATACTTATTAAATGTACAAATTCATGTACATTATGCAAATTAAAGGGATTCATTGATGTTTCCCTACTTGCATTAATATATTGAGCATTAATTTCAATTCTTTTTTCTGTAAAATGGGGATAATATGTTATCTTATAGGTTGTTGTGTAAACCAAATAAATTAATGCATGTAAAAGTCTTATAGGCATTTAATAAGTGTTAGGTATTTTCATCTAATGTGTGTCTCTATTCGTTACTCAGTTTGAAAAATCCTGATTGGATTCAGGTATGTAAAAATTCATCTTTTCAAAGAAATTCACTGAGTTTTGATAGAATGGATTATCCGAAATTCAATCTAATTTTTACATAAAACAGTCCACTACATTAAACAAGGTTTTTAAAGTCAGGCATTTATGTGTATTGAAGCAATCTAAGAAGACTCACACTCAAATTATTTTTTTATGAAATATGCCTTAGATGATTATGATGATTATGGTTATTATTATTGCAGAGAAGAGGGTTTACTATTCATTTGAACTAATTCCTATGCTGCATTATATAAATTCTAAGGAGCAAGTACATATTGTGTCACAAAGTGTCCTTCATGAGTTATGATTGTTAACAATGAATTCCAATGGTGACCATGATGATGATTCAATTTAATGCCCTACATTAATAAAGAGCATAGAGGATAAGGAAAATTGTTTGGGTATCATCCTTCACCCTACCCCACACCCGTGACCTACAAGAAATTAGCCAGTAAAACCAAAGAAAAACTTATATGTAGATAAAAATATATAAACATACATTGGGAGATTTTTTTAATGCCCCATGAAACTGTCCCTCCTGGACTGACCTTTATATTTAAGACCTTTACAATAGCAGTATGCACAACTTTCGATATTGTATTTTTAAATCCCTGAACATTTACGTTTAGTTTTCCCTTGTACACATCCACAGACTATGTACCAATTTCCCATAGTAAAATCTGCTGGAACTGCCTTCTATGTAGAATTTTATTTCTTTTTCTGAAAACATCTAGATATCTAACTATAAAAGATATTGTCATATTGATCTTTTTGATACGAGGAGTTAAAAGAAAGTACATGTCACTGATTTCTAAATGACTTGAAGTTCATCCAGGTAGTTGATAGAGAAAACAGAGAACATAAGAAATGTCAAGTACATGTAGCTTCCAGCTCCATTTCAAAGTTGATTTATTGTAAATCAATGCTAATAAGGTAACCTCTTGTTTAGGAAAATTATTTAGAGAAAGCGATACCTACAACTGAACTAGATAGTGTGGTGTTTTTAGTCATTTCTAGATAAATGTTTATTACAATTTTCGTGAACACCAAGTATCACAAGAATCCCTACTTTCTCTATTTCCTTCTCTACTTTCTCTATTCTCTATTTCTCTATTCTCCTGGGGGATTTCATATTCACACTTTGATATAACAGTTGCCTTTAAGACAATGACTCCCAAATCCACACCATCAGTTTTAGGCTGACTGTGAAGGGCATTTCCACGTGATTATCCCACAGATAACTCACATTCAACATTACTCAAATCAAATCCGCTAAAGCCTCCTCTACATTTGCTATTCCTCACATATTCCTGTTTTCCTGAGTGATCCCAACAGCTAGCCAGCCTGCCCAAACTGATTTGTTGTCTTTACCGTGTCCTCTTCAACTAGAACTTTAAAGTTCTCCATATCCTTCTCCATGAGGGCTTCAGAGATTTTCTCCCACCTTCAACACAGCACGTCTTCAGATACAGACCACTTCATTTTGATCTTGTTTTAGCACTCAGATCACTCTTTTGAACTAAACAGGTGTGTCTAAAACCTGGGGAACCAGGTTTCACAGTTATCGACCCCTGCTCCTTTGACTCACATGCACAATTCCATGAGTGGGTCTATCTGCATGTTCTAGACCTAGAGATCTGATGATTTTCTAAAACCCAGTCTATCTCCCTCCAGATGTCCCTGTTTTCAGTATGCACTCAACTGAAAAAGATTTATTGTTCCCTATTGTTAATACTCTGCAATCATTCATGTCCACACTCATACCCAAGCCTGGCTTCCAGAGACACATTTGGGCTCCCTGGTGGCCCATGGCATGGTGGGGGGTGGAACGTTTTCCGAGATTTCTATTGCCAAGTACCTTGCTTAGAAATCAGGCCTGATACAGCTTCACAGAGCCTAGTCCCGGCCCCATAGGCTGATACCCTGCAACCTCCCCTGAATAGCAGGCTCCTCAGAATGACCCAGGTCTTGGCAGCATCAACTGGTACTATCCTACCAGCCCCTTGAAGCCTAGCTGGAGTCTCCATAGAAACAGGGTACATCTCTATAGAAATGGGATCCCTCCTCCCGCCCCAGTGTGATGACCTCTCAGAGAAGCTCAATAATGAGGGTCTTTCCATTTATAGAAATTAGGATAACCAAGTGTTCTGGGCTCGCTTCGGCAGCACATATACTAAAATTGGAACAATACGGAGAAGATTAGCATGGCCCCTGTGCAAGGATGACATGCAAATTCGTGAAGCATTCCATATTTTTAAGACTGCATTTATTTATTTATTTATTTTTTTTTGTGGATGTTGTGGTTGGGTTTTTGTTGTTGTTGTTGTTGTTGCTGTTTTTTTAAAAAAAAGTGTTTTTAAAATTCATTTTATTTTATTTTATTTTATTTTTTAATTTTAATCCTCATCTCTATTATTGCTATTGTTATTTTTTAAAATTCTTTTAAATCTTCAATTTTTTCTTTCTCTTTCTTCTCTTCCTCTGTCTTTCCATTTCTTTTCAATTGTCTTATTCCTTCTTCCTTGAATTCTACCTGGTAACTCTCATTCTCTTTGGTGATTTCTTCCCTTCCCTGCTAATACCTTTCCTCCCAAGCATCAAATAAATTTATAGGAGTAGACAGTAATTCAACAGTCAAACAGAACAAAAAGCAAAATGAGCAGTATGAAAAAGCAAGGAAGAAAAGGAGTACAAACAACACAGGACAGCCCAAATATTCAGAACGACATAGAGTCATCACAAAAGTGGTCATATAAAGAACTCAGGGAACACCTTAGACAGATGGAATGGAACCTTAAAGAGGACACAAGACAGCAAATTCAAGCAGCGAAAGAACACATTGAGAAGGAATTACATAAAATGATAAAAGACGAAGTTAAGCATCTATATCAGGAGATAGAGACTATAAAAAAGAATCAAACAGTAATCTTAGAAATGAAGGAAATTATAAACCAAATTAAAATCTCATATGAGAGTATCACTAATAGAGTGGAGCAACTAGAAGCCAGAACTTCTGATAATGAAGACAAAATATATCAACTTGAAAAGAGTCTAGCCAACTCAGATAGGATGGTTAAAAATCATGAGAGAAACATACAAGAGATATGCGATAATATAAAAAAACCAAATTTAAGAGTCATTGGGATAGAGGAAGGGATAGAAATTGAAACCAGGGGAATGAGTAATTTACTAAATGAAATAATTACAGAAAACTTTCAAGAAATAAAAAAGGAAACAGATATACAAATTGTAGATGCATACAGGACACTGAGCATACAAAATCACAGTAGACCAACGCCAAGACACATTGTTATGAAGATATCCAATATACAGAAGAAAGAGAGAATATTAAAAGCTACAAGAGAAAGGAGACAGATTACATTCAGGGGTAAACCAATAAGGTTAACAACGGATTTTTCAACACAGACGCTGAAAGCAAGAAGATCCTGGAACAACGTATTCCAAACACTGAAAGACAATGGATGCCAACCAAGAATCCTGTATCCAGCAAAATTAAGCTTCAGGTACAACAACGAAATAAAAATCTTTCACGATAAACAAAAACTAAAAGAATTTGCAGCCAGAAAACCAGCATTGCAAAGCATCTTGAGCAAAACACTCCACGAGGAAGAAATGAAAAACAATAACCAAAGCCAACAGTGGGAAGTACCTCAGTAAAGACAGACAGAGGGGGGAAAGCAAATCATGGAGAAACAAACTAAATAAAAAAAAAGAGGTAAATAATCAAACATGGCTGGAAGAACAAACCATATATCAATAGTAACTCTAAACATTAATGGTTTAAACACTCCAATAAAGCGACATAGGCTAGTAACATGGATTAAAAAAACAAATCCAACAATATGCTGCCTCCAGGAGACACACCTGACTGGAAAAGACATACACAGGCTGAAGGTGAAAGGTTGGGAAAAAATATATCACGCACACAGTCCTCGCAAGCAAGCAGGTGTGGCCATCCTCATATCGAATAAAATCGACTTCAAGACTAAATTAATCCAAAGGGATAAGGAAGGACATTATATTCTGTTAAAAGGAACCATTAAACAAAAAGATATAGCAATTATCAATATTTATGCACATAATAATGGTGCTGTGAAGTTCATATAACAAATTCTCCTCAAGTTCAAGAATCAAATAGACCACAACACAATAATTATGGGCGACTTCAACACACCTCTCTCACCATTGGACAGATCCTCCAAAGAAAAGTTGAATAAAGAAACTATAGAACTCAATACCACAATCAATAACCTAGACTTAATTGACATATATAGAATATATCAACCATCATCAAGAGGATATACTTTTTACTCAGCAGCACATGGATCCTTCTCAAAAATAGACTATATATTATGCCATAGGGCAACCCTCAGTAAATATAAAGGGGTGGAGATAATACCATGCATTTTATCTGATCATAATGGAATGAAACTGGAAATCAATGATAAAAAAAGGAAAGGAAAATTCATTATCACATGGAAAATGAACAATATGTTACTGAACGATCAAAGGGTTACAGAAGACATAAAGGAGGAAATCAAAAAATTCTTAGAGATAAATGAAAATACAGACACAACCTATCGGAATCTATGGGACACAATGAAAGCAGTTTTAAGAAGGAAATTCATCACCTGGAGGTCATTCCTCAAAAAAAGGAAAAACCAACAAATAAATGAGCTCACACTTCATCTCAAAGCCCTAGAAAAGGAAGAGCAATACAACAGCAAATGTAGCAGAAAGCAAGAAATAATTAAAATCAGAGCGAAAATCAACGAAATTGAAACAAAAGAAACTATTGAAAAAATTAACAAAACTAAAAGTTGGTTCTTCGAAAAAATAAACAAGATTGACAGACCCTTAGCCATGCTAACGAAGAGAAGAAGAGAGAGAAATCAAATTACTAACATAAGGGATGAAAAAGGCAATATCACAACAGATGCTACAGAAATACAGAAGAGAATTAGAAATTATTTTGAAAACCTATACTCCAATAAAATAGAAAATAGTGAAGACATCGATAAATTCCGTAAGACATACGATTTGCCTATACTGAGTCAGGAGGACACACACAATTTGAACAGACCAATATCAATGGATGAAATTGTAGAAGCAATCAAAAGATTACCAACCAAGAAAAGCCCAGGACCGGATGGGTATACAGCGGAGTTTTACAAAACCTTTAAAGAAGAATTAATACCAATACTTTTCAAGTTATTCCAGGAAATAGAAAAAGAGGGAGCTCTTCCAAATTCATTCTATGAGGCCAACATCACATTGATTCCGAAGCCAGACAAAGACACATCAAAGAAAGAAAACTACAGACCAATATCTCTGATGAACCTAGATGCAAAAATCCTCAATAAAATTCTCGCGAATCGGATACAAAGGCACATCAAAAAAATTGTGCACCATGATCAAGTAGGATTCATCCCTGGTATGCAAGGCTGGTTCAATATACGGAAATCTATAAATGTTATTCACCACATCAATAGACTTAAAAGAACCATATGATCATCTCGATAGATGCAGAAAAAGCATTCGACAAAGTACAGCATCCGTTTATGTTCAAAACTGGAACATACCTCAACATTGTAAAAGCAATTTATGCTAAGCCTCAGGCTAGCATCATTCTGAATGGAGAAAAATTGAAGGCATTCCCTCTAAAATCTGGAACAAGGCAGGGATGTCCTCTATCACCACTTCTATTCAATATAGTTCTCGAAACACTGGCCAGAGCAATTAGACAAACGAAAGAAATTAAAGGCATAAAAATTGGAAAAGAAGAGCTTAAATTATCACTATTTGCGGATGACATGATTATATATCTAGAAGACCCAAAAGGGTCTACAAAAAAACTACTAGAACTAATAAATGAATTCAGCAATGTGGCAGGATATAAAATCAACACACACAAATCAAAGTCATTTCTGTATATCAGCGACAAAACTTCTGAAATGGAAATAAGGGAAAACACTCCATTCACGATAGCCTCAAAAAAAATAAAATACTTGGGAATAAACCTAACAAAAGAGGTGAAAGATTTATACAATGAAAACTACAGAACTCTAAAAAGAGAAGTAGAAGAAGATCTTAGGAGATGGAAAAATATACCCTGTTCATGGATAGGCAGAACTAACATCATCAAAATGGCGATATTACCAAAAGTTCTCTGTAAGTTTAATGCAATGCCAATCAAAATCCCAATGGTATTGCTTGTAGAAATAGAAAAAGCAATTATGAAATTCATATGGAAAAATAAAAGACCCAAAATAGCAAAAGCAATTCTAAGCAGGAAGTGTGAATCAGGTGGTATAGCAATACCAGACTTCAAACTATTTTACAGAGCAATAATAACAAATACAGCATGGTACTGGTACCAGAACAGGCGGGTGGACCAATGGTATAGAATAGAGGACACAGAAACTAATCCACAAAGTTACAACTATCTTATATTTGATAAAGGGGCTAAAAGCATGCAATGGAGGAAGGATAGCATCTTCAACAAATGGTGTTGGGAAAACTGGAAATTCATATGCAACAAAATGAAACTGAATCCCCTCCTCTCACCATGCACAAAAGTTAACTCAAAATGGATCAAGGACCTGGATATCAAATCAGAGACTCTGCATATGATAGAAGAAAAAGTTGGTTCTGATCTACATATTGTGGGGTCGGGCTCCAAATTCCTTAACAGGACACCCATAGCACAATAGTTAATGGCAAGAATCAACAAATGGGACTTACTTAAACTAAAAAGTTTTTTCACAGCAAGAGAAACAATAAGAGAAGTAAATAGGGAGCCTACATGATGGGAACAAATATTTACCCCTCACACTTCAGATAGAGCCCTAATATCCAGAGTATACAAAGAACCCAAAAAATTAGACAATAAGACAACAAATAACCCAATCAACAAATGGGCCAATGACCTGAACAGACACTTCTCAGAGGAGGACATACAATAAATCAACAAGAACATGAAAAAATGCTCACCTTCTCTAGCAGTCAGAGAAATGCAAATCAAAACCACCCTAAGATACCATCTCACTCCAGTAAGATTGGCAGCCATTAGGAAGTCAAACAACAACAAGTGCTGGCGAGGATGTGGGGAAATGGGTACTCTTGTACATTGCTGGTGGGACTGAAAATTGTTTCGACCAATTTGGAAAGCAGTATGGAGATTCCTGGGAAAGCTGGGAATGGAACCAACATTTGATCCAGCTATTGCCCTTCTCAGACTATTCCCTGAAGAACTTAAAAGAGCGTACTACAGGGATATTTCCACATGGATGTTCACAGCAGCACAATTCACAATAGCTAGACTGTGGAACCAACCTAGATGCCCTTCAATGGATGAATGGATTAAAAAAATGTGGCATTTATACACCAGGGAGTATTATTCTGCATTAAAAAATGACAAAATCATGGAATTCGCAGGGAAATGGATGGCACTAGAACAGATTATGCTTAGTGAAGCTAGCCAATCCCTAAAAAACAAATACCAGATGTCTTCTTTGATATAATGAGAGCAACTAAGAATAGAGTAGGGAGGAAGAGCAGGAAGAAAATATTAACATTAAACAGAGACACGAGGTGGGAGGGAAAGGGAGAGAAAAGGGGAATTGCATGGAAATGGAAAGAGACTCTCATTGTTATAAAAAACTACATATAAGAGGTTGGGAGGGGAAAGGGGGAAAAAAAACAAAGAGAGAAACTAATTATAGTAGACGGAATAAAAAGTGAAATGGGGGGGAGGGGGGATAGTAGAGGATAGGAAAGATAGCAGAATACAACAGTTACTAGTATGGCATTATGTAAAAATGTGTATGTGTAACTGATGTGATTCTGCAATCTGTATTTGGGGTAAAAATGGGAGTTCATAACTCACTTGAAACTAATGTTTGGGCTGGGGATGTGGCTCAGCGGTAGCGCACTCGCCTGGCATGCGTGCAGCCCGGGTTCGATCCTCAGCACCACATACCAACAAAGATGTTGTGTCCGCCGAGAACTAAAAAATAAATATTAAAAATTCTCTCTCTCTCTCTCTCTCTCTCTCTCTCTCTTTCTTCTCTCATTCTCTTTTAAAAAAAAGAAACTAATGTTTGCAATATGACATGTCAAGAGCCTTGTAATGATTTGAACAACCAATAAAAAAAAAATTAAAAAAGATATTAGGATAACCAAGTGTTCTGAACTGGCTGAGCCTTAGATGGCAAATTCCTGCTATATTCTTTAAGATTTCTGCCATCAATGTTGCCTGAGATGCCAACTTGCCATCCCACTAACTATAAGACAGTGTTCTCAGTCAAGACGAATCCCACAACCAATAACACACACACACACACACACACACACAAACACACACACACACACACATGCACACGCCCATCCATCATGGTGACCAAGGCTTTGTATCTGTGATACAGAACGATTGCACCCACCAATCACATTCACTGCTTCAAACAGATCGTGATCAGGAAACAACTTATGTCACTTGTAAAATGTGATATATCCTGGACTATCACTGTGGTAAAAAAAAGAAGTAGAGAAATGCAAAAAATGGGAGAAAATACTTAACCTCTTAGAGACCTAAAAAAATATTTAGATGTGGTTCCAACCAATCCTGAGTTCAAAATCATCTTGAAAAAATGCTTTCACTTCTATTTATCAATTTACTTTCTTACTTACTTACTTACTTACTTACTGCAGTACTTGGGATTGAACCCAGTGGCACTCTACCATGAAGCTATATCCCCAGCCTTTTCAATTATTTGGGGCGGGGGGCCTTGCAGAGTTTCAAATTTATGATCCTCCTGCCTTAGTCTCCCAAGTACCAGGGATTACAGGCAGTTACCACTCATCCCCATTAATTACTTATTTTTAAAATAAGGCTATTTTTAAAAACTGAACTATAATTTGTACTCAAAGAATGCACAGATCTAGAATACCCTGATTCATGGTATTATTAAAAAAATAAATTTTCAAAGATAAAAAGAAATTCTCCCCAAAGAATTCAGTGACTGATGAAAACAGTTGAAGTCAAATCTCCCTGAATAAACACATATTGATGCCTTCAAAAAAAAAAAAAAAAAAAAAAAAAAAAGTGTAGAGGTTTGTAATATTTTACATACATATGAACTACCAAAAATCAGGATATAAAACATTTCCATCACTTTAGAAAATTCCTTCATGCTTCAACTGATATCACCCCTGAGCTCCAAAAAAAAAAAAAAGACCACCATTATTACTTGAACATCATAGCTGTTTTGCTAATTTTTGAACTTTATTTAAAGGAAATATACAGTATATATTTTGTATCTGGCTTCTTTCACCCAGAAAATTTTTTTTAGATTTGTCAATGTTATTAATGTTCCAGTATTTGTGTTTCTAAAGTAACTGAATTATTCCACTGAATGATAAACCGTGATTTGTCTTCTGTCCTTTGGCTGAAGGCATAATATTTGTTTGAGTTATTATGAATTTTTACACAAGAATTTTTGTGAACTGTGCATTAATTTCCTTGGAAATATGCTAGGAATGGGATTGTTTTGAATAGAATAACTACATATTTAACTAAATTAGAAATTACTATTATTTTTGAAAAGTAAGTGTATAGACTTCAAATTTCACCTTGAGTATCTATCGAAATTGCTAGAAAGCATGTTGTTTTCATCATTTTAATAACCAAAAAGAGCAGAAGAAAATGCAAATTAATGACTTTCCTTGACTTTATTAGGGATGAAGATTATAAGGCAAACAACTAACCAAAGTCTGGGGAGAGATAAGCAACCAAAATAATCCAGGCATTTTTTTAACTATGGGAGAAACCACTAGATACATAGGAGTTTATTTATAAAAAAAAAAAATAAAAAATACTTAATGGATTGCTAAAGACTAAGTATAGACTGGTTTAAGAGCATAAAGAGCCAGAGGGCTATAGACATAAGATGTTTGTATTTTTTCTTTTTCTCCATGGAATCCACCAAATGCTCCCAGGAAGATAGGGAAGTATTCTGAGAAAGTGTCTTTAACGGTATCATTTCTTGGATAGGTGGAGGGACAAAGAGCAGCAACAGCAGCCAAAACTCCTCCCAGACCCATTTTCTGATTTTTTGCATAGAACAAAAGCTGTAATCTTCAGAGGCAAGAGTAACATAAACTTTACATTAGGACACTCAACAGAAAACGTTTGCAGCTATGGAATGAACTGGCCGAAATGTCTAACGTTGGGAGGAATAAGAACTATGCTCAGCCATATTGCTAGAAAGTGGGTCACTGTGAAGGCCATATCCCTGTGACTGAGTTTACAGTACCTAAGGCAGGGCTTCCTGGAAACATCAGAAATCCCTTCTCTGTTTCCCACTAGTCCACTAACATGCATTGACTGAAAAAAAAACAGTAGAATACAGCTGAGAATTCTTCAAGAGATACATTACCTCGGGAGAACAGCGAAAATAGAATACACAAAAGCAAGCAGGGAACAATATTAACAAACTCAACTCAGCCATATAGAATAAAGAATACATTACAGTCAATTGAGATCAATCCCAGAATGCAAGGCTGGTTCAATATTCAAAAATTCAATCAACCGAATTTCCATAGTAACAGACTAACTAAGAAAAAAAATATATCATTTCAATAGATGCAGAGAAAATAAGAAAATTCAATATCTATTTATAATAAAAACTATAACTAAATAAAACTAGCGGCAAAGTCCAGTGGTAGAGTGCATGCTTAGTATGCATAAGGCTCTGAATTCAAAACCCAGCACACATACACACACCCACAAAAAGAAACTACTAGTAAAAAATGGATAGACATTTTCTAACTTGATAAAAGGCATTGCATAAATGTAATGAGCCAGACACATAACTTATATTATCTCAAAATTTTTTCAGCAGTTGTGAAATAGACATCATTAATATCCTAAGCAAGGAAAAAACTGAGGAATAGAGATGAGCTGACTTTTATACAAACAACATCTAGTAAACAACAGATGGATTTTAATCCACATCTATCTGGACCAAGAACCTACTGTTTTACTATAATATTTTTCATTTAAGATTGAAAATAAAAACAGAAATTTCAGTTCAAAACATTGGATCACGGATTAGCATGGGTAACATGATAGAAAATCAGTAATTGTATCAATCATTTTTTTTCAGGAAATGTAATGTTCAATGAGGTAAATCTTATAATACAAAAGAAGAAAAATACCTAAGTATATATCATTTGTCAAAATTTATTGTACCTTATAAAACTTAAAAAAATAAAAGTTTCTACTGAAAAACATAGATCAATGTATTTAAAAGCAGGTGACTTATAATTTTACTTTTAAGAAATAATCAGAGATGATCACAGATACATATGTATGAAAGCTTCTATTCCAATATTTATGATAGTAAATGGAATGGAAGGTTTCTGTGTTCAATAAAAAGGGATATATTAACTTAAATTCATTTAGGAAATTAAGATTTCTAGGCAAAAAACTAAATAGAGTACAACAATATTGGGAAATTTTCCTTTGGATATTTTAAAGATAGATAGATGTAGAATGGTATGAATGCAAAGAGAGCTTTGATTTTGTGACCTGTTCTATTCTTCTGAATAACCTTCTGCATTTTCTTCTTTTTTCCATAATGAAAACTTATTACTTGAAATAACAGAGATACAAAAAAGAATTCATCACAGTGAAGCACAGTGTTAGGAGGGAGATACTGCAGATTCAATGAGACACAGGGGTTGATAGCTGGTTGTGCATTTTGACCAAGTCTCCATTTATTCTTACAAAAGAGCACCCATGCAAAAGTCTGTGAGAAGTTATGCTCTCTCTAAAGTCACTCCTATACATCTCTTTCCAGAGTCCAGGCATCTCTGTATACAATATTATTTGCCATGTTGCTGCAGATTAACAAGCCTGTTTGGGGTGCTCTTAGTTCATTCTCATCATTGTCTCATTTCTCTGTTTTGTAGCTATGATAACATTGGAAGTGAGCAATAAATCATTTGTCACTGAATTCATCTTCTTGGGATTTTCCAACCACTCCAACCTACAGGGCTGGTTCTTTCTGCTCTTTCTGGTCATTTACCTGACCACTCTCCTGGGGAACATGCTCATAATAGTGGCCACCAGGGTCAGTCCTGCTCTCCACACTCCAATATACTTTTTCCTCAGCAATTTGAGCTTCTTGGATGTCTGCTAAACATCCACCACCCTCCCAGTACTGAAGGTGAACTTCTTCTGGGAGAAGAAGGCCATTTCTTATGAGGGCTGCCTTTCCCAGATCTGGAGCTTCAACTCCAACTCCCGCTTTTAAAATCTCTGAGACTCCTTTCTCTCCTCTCTTTTAACAAACACCCTTTTCCCACTTTCAGGTTCAAGTGTGTCGGACACCTTGTGTGGGTGTTCAGCACCATCTCTGTCCTTCTGTGTTCTCCCCACACCAGAGGGACAGAAAGTATGAGAACCTCTTTCCCTCACTCCCCTTCTTGCAGGCCTCCATTTTAGGAGGTCTTTCAAGATCAGCCAACCACTAGGCAGAGAGGAAGAAAGGAAAGGAAGAAAGCGGGTTCTTTTGGATCCCATAGCAGCAGCAGCAAACCAGTCCTTTAGAGGCAGGAACTAATCTCCTTGGTGCCAGGAGCTGTGTGTGCAGGCTCCTAGACAGCTGTTCCTGAATGTGGGTCACAGTAGCTTGGAATGAGCGTCTTTTTCCAGAGAAGTTAGGGTTTTCATATATGGGGTGGTGTCACCTGCCCTAGTTTCCTTTTTTCTTCCAGATCTCCCAACCATTTTATAACTTTTTTCTGTGTCAACTTCCTCTACCCTAAGACATCAAGAGTCGTTCTTCATCTCTACCTGACCACAGTGGCACTGACCACAATAGTGGTTTACATCAGAGATGGTTCTAGATAAAAGATCTGAGGAGGTAGGTTGGATGTCTGACCTCAGGGAATTGAATATGTTGATGATGTCACAGCCCATGGGAAAGAAGACCTGATAATTCCTGGTGTGCAATGACCCAACAGAGACTTTAAGTTATTGTGGCCTGAAATCAAATGTCTATGGAAAACTGAGCTTTGGAATAACACCATCGACCTTCATTGTGGGAATGAACATTACAACATGATTACAGACTGCTGTTACTCACTGGAGTGGGAGACTTACAGAAAGAAAATAAAAGATTCAAGCATTATATTCCTCCTTCAAGTTAGGTTCAGATCATGAGAAATATTTTCTCTCTGGAAACTGGTAAAGGTTAATATCAGAATAAACATCCAATTCTTCAAATTGCAGAAGTACAAAGAAAATTATAAATTTACAATTTCTCCAGGTCTCTCTTATGTCAATTAGGATATTAATGGGGAATGATTGAGACCCTGTTAATTAGACTGGCAAAATACCACTGGAATTAGAAAAATCTCAGAGTCTTGAACCCTGAAATCTCCATTAACCCTCTTTGCTGTCAGAAGCAGCCCCTCCTCCCCCGAGGAGACTAGCTTTCCCTAAATTGAAGACCCTATTGTGACTCTACGTGGGCAGTTGTCTTTTTTTTTTTTTAAAGATAGTGAGTGAGGAGAGGAGAGGAGAGGAGAGGGATGAGAGAGAGAGAGAGAGAGAGAGAGAGAGAGAGAGAGAGAGAGAGAGAATTTTTACTATTCATTTTCTAGTTCTCGGGGGACACAACATCTTTGTTGGTATGTGGTGCTGAGGTTCGAACCCGGGCCGTACGCATGCCAGGCAAGCGCACTACTGCTTGAGCCACATCCCCAGCCCAATTGTATTTAAGGTGCTCATCCATCATCCCACATTGTCACCGGACTCTTAATTGGGGTCTGATTCTAGAACGCCTCAGGTAAGGGTATAAAATATAGCCCAGGAGAGTATAAGGTTCACACCAAAATAAAAGTTAAATATTTTACTGTATTTTGTTAATAGGAGCCTTAAGAATATATAAGAGAATTTGTTTGAGTCTTCTAGACCAAAGAAGTCAGGACATATTTCTGGATCATCTTGAATGCAATCACAGGGATGTAATCACCAGAAATGTTAGGGCCAAGGATTTTCCTGAGCCACGGGGAGTGGCTATTTGACTCTCTTTGGTTGATGGACTGAAATCTGTACTCAGTGTTTGCTTAAGTTCAATGACCAATATGATCCTGGTATAATGGAGAGGATGGTGATCAGAAATAAGTAAGGTTTTGGATGGTGTGTTATGTGACCCCTTCCCTGGCCTCACAGCTGGATCTGGAGGAGGGCCTGGAGCACCAGCCTTCACCAAGGCCTCGTGGACATGCGTTCAGATGGTAGTACCAGATCCTTGTGAAACCCACAGCTGCTGTCCTCGGCAGCCTGGGAAGACATTAACAGATGGCATCGTTGAAACGGGCTCCCTGATTTCAGTGAGAATAAGGGGACCCTGAAGTAGAAGAGGCCATGTGGTGGAGCAGTGATCAGAACATTTGAATCTGTAGAGATTTTTTACAGTTGTAAATGATCATGGTATTTATAGACGGGAAAAAATGGGCACCCTCCTAGAATAGCGCCTGACCCATGTAATGTGAAACTCTTCTTTTCACTCTTCATTGGTGCATTGTAGTGGTCCATAATGGTGGGATTTGCTGACACATATTTGAACATGCACACAAAATAACCGTGAACTTTGGCCAATATCATTCCAATATTTTCCTTTTCCTCACCTCCTCCCCTGGTGCCTTGACTCTACTGATCTTCCTTCAACTTTCATGATGAGACTCCCTTCCCAACTTTCCTTCTTTTTTTCCCTCTAGCTTTAACAGAGGAAAAACATACAGCCCTTAACTTTCTGAGTTGATTATTTCCCTTAATGTTCTGAAGATCCATCCATCTTCCAGCATGACATAATTTCGTTCTTCTTTATGGCTGAATGAAATTCCAGTGTGCATATACCAGATGTTCTTTATCCATTCGTCCACTGATGTCACCTCGGCTGGTTCATGGGCATGTATGTGTCATTATAATATAATGACTTCAATCCGCTGTGATAAATACCAAGCAGAGGTAGAGCTGGGTCGCAGGGTGGTCCATGGCTACTTCTGAGGAGCCTCCATCTCGATTTCCGTTGTGGTTGTACTGATTTACATGCCCACCAACAGGGTGAGAGTGCTCCTTTCTCTCCAATTCTCTCCTTGTCACACTGGTTTTTGTTTGTATTCTTGGTGCTTGCCTTTGTCACTGAAGTGAGATGAAGTCTCAGGGTAGTCTTGACTTGCAAGTATTTTCATATATTTGTTGGCCACTCACATATTTTCTTCTAAGACGTTTCTGTTTAGTTCATTTAGTTTCCCATTTGGTAATTGGGTTATTTGATAATTGGGTTATTTAATAATTGTGGGATTGATATTAAGTTTTTTGAGTTCTTTATTAATATTCTGAATATTCATTGTCTTTTAGAAGAGCCCCTCATAAAGATTTTCTCCCTTTTTGTAGGTTCTCTCCTCATATTCTAATTGTCTCCTTTGCTGTGCAGAACCTTCTTAATTTGATGCCATCCTATTATCTTACTTTCGGTGTTATCTCCTGAGCTTTGGCATCCTATTGAGAAAGTCATTACCTCTGCCTGTAAGTTGGAGTATTGACTTTGTTTTTTCCTAGAAACTACATAATTTCTGGTCTAGTGCCTGGGTCTTTAATGCATTTTGAGTTGATTTTTTGCAGGGTGAGCAATAGTTCAGGTCTCATTATTTTGCATTTGGACAGGGGTGTAGAAGGACTCTTTCATAGAGTAGATGTTAAAGTCTGGGGTGCAGAAGAACTGTTGCAGAGAGCAGAAATTGGAGACTTAAGTTCAGAAGGACTGTTACAGACTGTTTGGAGACTGGGGTTCACAAGTATCATTGCAGAGGGCAGAGTTTTCAGCCTGAGGTGCAGAAGGACTGTTGCAGAGAGCAGATGTTGGAGACTGGGGTTCAGAAAGACTTTTTCAGGGAGCAGAGGTTGGAGACAAGGGTGCAAAAGGATGGTTGCAGAGAGCAAAGGTTAGACACTGGGGTGCAGAAGGACCATTGCAGAGGTCAGAGTTTGGGAACTGAGGTGCAGAAGGATTGTTACAGAGAACAGAATTTGAAGACTGGGGTGCAGAAGGACTGTTGCAGAGAGCAGAGTTTGGAGACTGGGGTTTAGAAAGACCTATGCAGAGAGCAGAGGTTGGAGACTGGGGTGCAGACGGCCTGTTACAGAGAGCAGAGGTTGGAGACTGAGGTGCAGACGGCCTCTTACAAAGAGCAGAGGTTGAAGACTGTTTTGCAGAAGGACTGTTACAGAGAGCATAGTTTGGAGACTTTGTTGCAGAAGGATCTTACAGAGAGCAGAGGTAGGAGACTGAGGTTCAGAATTACTGTTACAGAGAGCAGAGGAAGGAGACTGGGGTGCAGGGCGGTCGTTGCAGAGAACAGAGATTTCAGACTGAGGTTCAGGAAGACTGTTGAAGAGAGCCGATTTTGGAGACTGGGGTGAAGAATGACTGTTGCAGAGAGCAGAGGTTGGAGACTGGGCTGAAAAAGAATTGTTTCAGAGAACAGAGTTTGGAGACTTGTGTCCAGAAGGACTGTTATGGAAAGCAGAGTTTGGATACTTTGTTGCAGAAGAATCTTAGAGAAAGCAGAGTAGGGAGACTGAGGTGCAGAAGGACTTTAACAAAGAACAGAGTTAGGAGACTGTGGTGCAGAAGGACTGATACAGAAAGCAGAGGTTGAAGACTAGGGTGCAGAAAGACCTTTACAGAGTGCAGAAATTGGAGACTGCCGTACAGAAGGACTGTTACAGATAGTAGAGATTGGAAATTGGAGAGCAGAAGGACTGTTTCAGAGAACAGAGTTTGGAGACTGGGTTGCAGCAGGACCATTGAAGAAAGCAGTGGTTTGAGACTGGCTGGAGAAGGAATGTTACAGAGAGCAGAGTTTGGAAACTGAGGTGCAGAAGGACCTTACAGAGAACAGAGTTTGGAGACTGGGGTGCAGAAGGAGTGTTAAGGAGAAAAGATGTTGGAGACTGGGGTGCAGAGGGATCGTTGCAGAGAGCAGAGTTTGGAAACTGAGGAGCAGAAGGACGGTTGCAGAGAGCAGAGGTTGGAGACTGAGGTGCAGAAAAACTTTTACAGAGAGCATAGGTTGGAGAGTGAGGTGCAGAAGGATCCTTGAAGAGAGCAGAAGTTGGAGACTTAGTTGCAGAAGAATCGTTGCAGAGAGCAGAGGTAGAGACTGGGCTGAAGAAGGATCGTTACAGAGAGCAGATGTGGGAGACTTGGGTACAGAAGGACTGTTACAGAGAGAACAGGTTGGATACTAGGGTGCAGAAAGAATGTTGCAGAACGCAGAGGTTGGAGACTTGGGTGCAGAAGGACTGTTGCAGAGAGCAGTGTTTGGAGACTGAGATGCAGAAGGACTGTTACACAGAGAAGACTTTGGAGACTCGGGTTAATAATTAAGACACAGAAAGCTGAGGTTGCAGACTGGGGTGCAGAAGGACCGTTACAGAGAGCAGAGGTTGGAGACTGGCATGCAGAAAAAGTGTTTCAGAGAGCAGAGTTTGGAAAGTAGGGTGCAAAGTCCTGCTACAGAGAGCAGAGTTTGGAAACTGGGTTTCAGAAGGACTGATGTAGAGAGCAGGGTTTTGAGGCTGGTTTGCAGATGGATCTTACAGAGAGCAGAGTTTGGTGACTGAGGTACAGAAGAATTGTTACAGAAAGCAGAGGTTAGAAATTGGGGTGCAGTGGGACCGTTACAGAGAGCAGAGGTTGGAGACTGGGTTGCAGAAGGATCGTGCAAGGAGCAGAGGTTTAAGACTGAGGTGCAGAAGTACTGTTACAGAGAGCAGAGGTTGGAGACTGAGGTGCAGAAGGATGGTTACAGAGAGCAGAGTTTGGTGACTGAGGTACAGAAGAATTGTTACAGAAAGCAGAGGTTAGAAATTGGGGTGCAGTGGGACCATTACAGAGAGCAGAGGTTAAAGACTGCGGTATACAAAGACTGTTACAGAGAGCAGAGGTTGGAGAATATGGTGCAGAAAGACTGTTACAAAGAGCAGAAGTTGGAGGACTGGGGTGCAGAAGGACTGTTACACAGAGCAGAGGTTGAAGACTGGGGTGTAGAAGGACTGTTGCAGAGAGCAGAGGTTGGAGACTGGGGTGTAGAAGGACTGTTGCAGAGAGCAGAGGTTGGAGACTTGGATGCAGAAGGACTGTTGCAGAGAGTAGACGTTGGGACTGAGATGCAAAACGACTGTTAGAGAGAGCAGACGTTTGAGACTGGGGTGAAGAATTATGATACAGAAAACAGAGGTGTGAGGCTGGCGTGCAGAAGGACCGTTACAAAGAGCAGAGGTTGCAGACTGGCATGCAGAAGGACTGTTTCAGAGGGCAGATTTTGGAGACTGGGGTGCTTAAGGCCTTCTACAGAGAGCTGTTACAGAGAGCAGAGGTAAGAGACTGGGGTTCAGATGGATCTTACAGAGAGCAGAGGTTGGAGACTGAGGTGCAGAAAGATTGTAACAGACACCTGAGGTAGGAGACTGGGGTGCAGGAGATTCGTTGCAGAAAGCAGAGTTTTCAGGCTGTAATGCAGAAGGACTGTTGAGGGAGCAGATGTTGGAGACTGGGGTGTAGAAGGACTGTTGCAGAGAGCAGAGTTTGGAGACTAATGGGCAGAAGGACGAGATGGCAGAGTTGGAGACTGGGTTGCAAATGGATCTTACAGAGAGCAGATGTTGGAGACTAAGGTGTAGAATGATCGTTGCAGTGAGAAGAGGTTGAAGACTGGGGTGCAGAAGGCCTGTTACAGAGAGCAGAGGTTTAAGACTGCGGTGCAAAAGGACTGTTATAGAGAGGAGTGTTAGGAACTGAGTGGCAGAAGGATCTTACAAACAGCAGAGTTTGGAAACTTAGGTGCAAGAGGACTGTTAGAGAGAGCAGTGTCTGGAGACTGGGATTCAGATGGATCCTGCAGAGAGAAGAGGTTTCAGACTGAGGTGTAGATTGACTGTTATAGAGAGCAGAGGTTGGAGACTGAGGTTCAGAAAGACTGTTAAGGGGAGCAAATTTTGGAGACTGTGTTGCAAAATGATCTTACATTGAGCAAAGTTTGGAAACTGAGGTGCAAAAGGACTGGTACAGAGAGCAGATGTTGAAGTCTGGGGTACAGAAGGATTGTTGCAGAGAGCAAAATTTTCAGTTTGAAGTGCAGAAGGACTTTTGCAGAGAGCAGATGTTGGAGACTGGGGTGTAGAAGTTTCGTTGCTGAGAGCAGAAGTTGGAGACTGCAGAACAAAAGGACTGTTGCAGAGAGCAGAGGTTGGGGACTAGGGTACCCAAAAACTTTTTCAGAGAGCAGATGTTGGAAACTGTTGTTCAGAATGACTGTTGCAGGGAGCAGCAGATGGAGAATGGGATGCAGAAGAACTTTTGCTGAGAGCAGAGGTTGGAGACTGAGGTACAGAAGGACGGACAAAGAAAGCAGAGGTTAGAGACTGGCTTGCAAAAGGACCTTTATAGAGAGCAGAGTTTGGAGATTTGGGAGCAGAAGGAGTGTTGCAGAGTACAGAGGTTGGAGACTGGGGTGCAGCAGGACCGTTGCAGAAAGCAGAGTTTTGAGACTGGCATGGAGAAGGAATATTACAGAGAGCAGAGTTTGGAAACTAGGGTCAGAAGGATCTTTCAGAGAGCAGACATTGGAGACTGGGGTTCAGAAGGATCGTTGCAGAGAGCAGAGTTTGGACACTGAGGTGCAGAAGGACTGTTGCAGAGAGCAGATGTTGGAGACTGGGGTGCAGAAGGACTGTTTAGAGAGCAGATGTTGGAGACTGGGGTGCAGAAAGACTCTTTCTGAGATCAGAGGTTGAAGACTGAGGTGGAGAAAGACTGTTACAGAGAACAGAGTTCGGAGACTGGGGTGCAGAAGGACAGTTGCAGAGAGCAGAGGTTTAAGACTGAGGTACAGAAGGATCATTGCAGAGAGCAGAGTTGGCGTTGGGATGCAGAAGCACTGTTACACAGAGCACACGTTGCAGACTGGGGTGCAGAAAGAATTTTGCAGACACCAGAGTTTGTAGACTGGGGTGCATAAGAACTGTTGCGGATAGCAGAGTTTGGATATGAGGTGAAGAAAGACTGTTACAGAGAGCAGAGGTTGTAGACTGGGGTGCAGAAGGACTGATACAGAAAGCAGAGGTTGGAGACTGGGGTGCAGAAGGACCATTACCGAGAGAAGTGTTTGGAGACTGGGGTACAGAAGGACTGTTACAGAGAGTAGAGTTTGGCTACTGGGGTGCAGAAAGAGTGTTGCAAAAAACAGAGTTTGGAGACTGAGGTGCAGAAGGACTGTTTCAGAGAGCAGAGTTTTTAGAAAGGTTGCAGAAGGATGTTACATAGAGCAGAGATTGTAAACCGAGGTGAAGAAGGACTGTTACAGAGAGAAGATGTTAAAGACTGGGGTGCAGAAGGATTGTTATAGAGAACAGACTTTGGAGACTGGGGTGCAGAAGGCCTGTTACGGAGAGGAGAGTTGGAGAAGGCGTGCAGAAGGACTGTTACAGAGGGCAGAGTTTGGAGACTGGGTTGCAGAAAAAACTTGCAGAGAGCATATGTTGGAGAGTGAGGTGCAGACGGACTGTAACAGAGAGTAGAGTTTGGAGACTGAGGCACAGAAAGATTGTTACAGAGAGCAGAGTTTGGAGACTGGGGTGCAGAAGGACTGTTGCAGATACCAGAGGTTGGAGACTGGGGTGTAGAAGGACTGTTGCAGAAACCAGAAGTTGGAAGCTGGGGTGCTGAAGGACTGTTGCAGAGTGAAGATGTAGGAGACTGCGATGCAGAAGGACTGTAACAAAGAGCAGAGGTTTGCGACTGAGGTGCAGAAGTACTGATAAAGAGAGCAGAGTTAGGAGACTGGGGTGCAGAAAGCCTGTTACAGAGAGCAGAGTTTTGAGACTGGGGTGCAGAAGGATCGTTGGAGACAGCAGAGTTTCCAGACTCAGGTGGAGTAAGACTGTTGCAGAGATCAGATTTTGGAGACTTGGGTGCAGGACTGATACAGAGAGCAGATATGGGAGACAGGGGTGCAGCACTGATACAGAGCAGAAGTTGAAGACTGATATAGAAGGACTGTTACAGAGAGCAGAGGTTGGAGACTCAGGTGCAAAAGGATTATTGCAGAGAGCAGAATTTTCAGACTGAGGTACAGAGGAACTGTTGCAGAGAGCAGATTTTGGAGAATGAGGTGCACAAAAACTGTTGCAGTGAGCAGATGTTGGAGAAGGATATTACAGAGAGCAGAGTTGGGAGAATGAGGTGGAGAGGGATTGTTACAGAGAGAAGAGGTTGGAGACTGTGGTTCAGAAGGACCATTGCAGAGATCAGAGTTTGGTAACTGAGGTGAAGAATGATTGTTAAAGAGAACAGAATTTGAAGACTGGGGTGCAGAAGGAGTGTTGCAGAAAGCAGAGTTTGGAGACTGGGTTTTAGAAGGACTCTTGCAAAGAGCAGAGGTTGGAGACTGGGGTGCAGAAGGACTGTTACACAGAGCAGAGTTTGAAGACAGGGTTGCAGAAGGATCTTACAGAGAGCAGAGTTTCGAAACTGAGGTGCAACAGGAGTATTACAGAGAGCAGAGTTTGGAGACTGGGGTGCAAAAGGATCATTGCAGAGAACAGCGTTTTCAGACTGAGGTGCAGAAGGACTGTTGCAGAGAGCAGAGGTTGTAGACAGGGGTGAAGAAGGACTGTTGCATAGAGCAGATATTGGATATTGGGGTGCCCAGTTTTTGTTGCAGAGAGCAGAGGTTGGAGACTGTGGTGCAGAAGGACTGTTGCAGAGTGCAGACGTTTTAAACTGGTGTACAGAAAGATCGTTGCAAACAGAAGAGGTTTGAGACTGGGGTGCAGAAGGACTGTTACAGAGAGTAGAGTTTCGAGACTGAGGTGCAGAAGGATCGTTGCAGAGAGCAGAGGTTGGAAACTAGGGTGCAGTAGAACTCCTATAGAGAGCTGAGTTTTCAGACATAATTGCACAAGGATCTTACAGAGAGCAGAGTTGTAGACCGATGTGCAGCAGGACTGTTACGGAGAGCAGAGGTGGGAGACAGGGGTGCAGAAGGATCGTTGTAGAGAACAGAGTTTTCAGACTGAGGTGCAGAAGGACTTTTGCAGAGAGCACATGTTGGAGACTGCGGTGCAGAAGGACTGCTGCAAAGAGCAGAGTTTGGGGACTGGGGTGCAGAAGGATCGTTGTAGAGAGCAAAATTTTGAGGCTGGAGTACAGAAGGATTGTTATAGAGAACAGAGGTTGGAGACTGGGGTGCAGAATTCCTATTACACAGAGCAGAGTTCAGAGAAGGGATTCAGAAGTACATTTAGAGAGAGTAGTTTTTGGAGACTGAGGAGCAGAAGGACCGTTGCAGAGAGCAGAGGTTGAAGACTGAGTTGCAGAAGGATTGTTACAGAGAGCAGAGGTTGGAGACTGGGTTGCAGAGTGACTGTTGTAGACAGAAGAGGCTGGACATTGGGGTGTAGCAGGACTGTTGCGGAGAGCACAGGTTGGAGATTGGGGTGCAGAAGGAGTGTTGCAGAAAGCAGAGTTAGGAGACTGGGTTACATTAGGAATGTTACAGAGGCAGACGTTGGAGATTTGGTGCAGAAGGACTGTTGCAGAGAGCAGATGTTGGAGACTGGGGTTCAGAAGGACTGTTGCAGAGAGCAGAGTTTGTAGACTGAGGTGCAGAAGCACTGTTACAGAGAGCAGAGGTTGGAGAATGGGGTGCAAAAGGCCTGTTACAAAGAGCAGAGGTTGGAGACTGGGGTGCAGAAGAACTGTTACAAAAATCAGGGATTGGAGACAGGGTTGCAGAAAGATCGTTGCAAAGAACATAGTTTTCAGACTGAGGGGAAGAAGGACTTTTGCAGAGAGCAGAGTTTGGAGACTGAGTTGCAGAAGGACTGTTACAAAAAGCGGAGTTTGGAGAGTGGGGTGCAGAAGAACTGATATAGAAAGCTGACGTTGGAGTCTGGGGTTCAGAAAGAGTATTACAGAGAGCAGAGTTTTGAGACTGCGGTACAAAAGGACTGTTACAGAGAGCAGAGGTTGGAGACTGAGGTCCAGAAAGATTGTTATGGAGATCAGTGGGTGGAGACTGGGGTGCAGAAGGACCTTTACAGAGAGCACAAATGGAGACTGGGGTGCAGAAGAAATGTTGCAGAGAGCAGAAGTTAGAGACTGAGGTGTAGAAGGACTATTACTGAGAGCAGAGGTTGGAGACTGGGGTGCAGAAGAACTGATAAAAAAAGCTGTCGTTGGAGACTGGGGTTCAGAAAGACCATAACAGAGAGCAGAGTTTTGAGACTGTGGTACAGAAGGACTGTTACAGAGAGCAGAGTTTAGAGACTGAGGTGCAGAAGGAGTATTGCAGGGAGTAGAGGTTTGAGACTTTGGTTCAGGAGGACTGTGGAAGAGAACAGAGTTTGGAGACTGAGGTGAAGAAGGACTGCTACCAAGAGCAGAGGTTCGAGACTGGGGTGCAGAAGTACTGATACAGAAAGCAGAGGTCGGAGACTGGGGTGCAGAAGGACCGTTACAGAGAGCATTTTTTGGAGGCTGCAATACAGGAGGACTGTTACAGAGAACAGAGGTTGGAGAACGGGTGCAGAAGGTCTGTTACAGAGGGCAGAGTTTACAGACTGGGTTTCAGAAGGATTTTACAGAGAGAAGATTTTGGAGACTGCAGTACAGAAGGACTTTTACAGAGAGCAGAGGTTGGAGACTGGGGTGGAGAAGAACTGTTTTAGAGAGCAGATGTTGGATTCTGTGTTGCAAAAGGACTGTTGGAGAGAGCAGAGGATAAATACTGGAGTGTTAAAGTACTGTTGCAGAGAGCAGAGTTTGCAGACTGAGTTGCAGAAGGACTGTTACAGCGGACAGAGTTTAAAGACTGTGGTGGAAAACGACGGATACAGAAAACAGAGGTTGGATACTGGGGTGAATAAGTACCCTTACAAAGAACAAAGTTTGGAGACTGCGGTACAGAAGGACTGTTACAGAGAGTAGAGGTTGGATACTGGGGTGCAAAATGATCGTTGCAGAGAGCAGATTTGTCAGACTGAGGTGCAGAAAGACTGTTGCAGGGAGCAGATGTTGGAGACTGGGGTGCAGAAGGACTTTTGCAGAGAGCAGATGTTGGAAACTGGGGTGCAAAAGTATTGTTGTAGAGAGCAGAATTTTTAGACTGGGGTGCAGAGGGATCGTTGCAGAGAGCAGAGGTTGGAGAATGGGGTGCAGAAAGACTGTTGCAGAGAGCAGATGTTGGAAACTTGTGTACAGACAGATCGTTGCAGACAGCAGAGTTTTGAGACTTGGGTGCAGAAGGACTGTTGCAGAAAGTAGAGTTTTGAGACTGAGGTGCGGAACAATCATTGCAGAGAGCAGAGTTTGGAGACTGGGGTGCAGTAGAACTCTTACAGAGAGCAGAGTTTTTAAACAAGGTTGGACAAGAATCTTACAGAGAGCAGAGTTGTAGACTGATGTGCAGCAGGACTGTTACAGAGAGCAGAGGTTGGAGACTGGGATGCAGAAAGATCGCTGTAGAGAACAGAGTTTTCAGAATTTGGTGCAGAAGGACTTTTGCAGAGAGCACATGTAGGAGACTGCGGTGCAGAAGGAGTGTTGCAAAGAGCAGAGTTTGGGGACTGGGGTGTAGAAGGATCATTGTAGAGAGCAAAATTTTGAGACTGGGGTGCTGAAGGGTTGTTATAGAGAACAGAGGTTGGAGACTGGGGTGCAGAAGGACTGTTGAAGAGAGCAGAGTTTGTAGAATGAGATTCAGAAAGACTATTACAGAGAGCAGAGTTTGGAAATTGTGGTACAGATGGACTGATACAGTAAGCAGAGATTGGAGACTGGGGTGCAGAAGACCTGTAAGAGGGAAGAGGTTGGAGACTTCTGTGCATAAGGATTGTTATAGATAGCAAAGTTTGGAGACTGGGGTGCAGAAGGATCGTTGCAGAGATCAGAGGTTTCAGACTGAGGCTTAGAATGACTGATACAGAGAGCAGAGGTTGGAGTATGAGGTGCAGAAGGACTGTTAGAGAACAGAGTTTGGAGAATGGGGTGCAGAAGGACCGTTTCAGAGAGAAGATGTTGGAGACTAGGGTGCAGAAGGACTGTTACAGAGAACAGAATTTGGAGACTGGGGTGCTGAAGCATCATTACAGTGAGCAGAGTTTGGAGACTGAGGTGCATAAGGACTGTTACAGAGAGAATAGGTTGGAGACTGGGGTGCAGAAGGATTCTTTCAGAGAGCAGAGTTTGGAGATTGGTGTCCAGCAGAACTGTTACAGATAGCAATGTTTCGAGACTGGGTTTCAGAAGGATCTTACAGAGAGCATTTTGGAGACTGAGGTTCAGAAGTTCTGTCACAGAGAGCAAAGGTTTGAAGCTGGGTGCAGAAGGATTTTTGCAGAGAGCAGAGTTTTCAGACTGAGGTGCAGAAGGAATGTAGCAGAGAGCAGATGTTGGATTCTGGGGTGCAGAGGACTGTTACAGAGAGCAGAGTTTGGAGACTGATGTGCAGAAGAATCGTTAGATAGAGCACATGTTGGAGAGTGGGGTGCAGAAGGCCTGTTACAGAGAGCAGAGGTTGAAGTCTGGGGTGCAGAAGGCCTTTTACAGAGAGCAGAATTTGGAGACTGGGGTTCAGAAGAACTGTTACAAAGAGCAGAGCTTGGAGACTGGGGTGCAGAAGGACTGTTGCAGAGAGCAGAGGTTGGAGACTGTGGTGAAAAAGGATTCTTCCAGAGATCGGAGGTTGAAGACAGAGGTGCAGAAAGATCGCTACAGAGAGCAGAGATTGGAGACTGGGGTGAAGCAGGACAGATACACAGAGCACAGGTGGGAGACTGGGGTGCAGAAGAAATTTTGCAGAGAGCAGAGGTTTGAGACTGGGGTGCAGAAGGACTGTAGCAAAGAGCAGATATTGGAGACTGCGGTGCAGAAGGACTGTTGCAGAGAGCAGATGTTGGAGACTGGCATGAAGATGGATCCTTGCAGAGAGAAGAGGTTAGAGACTGGGGTTTAGAAGGACTGTTGCAGAGAGAAGATGTTGGAGACTGGGGTGCAGAAGAACTGTTGCAGTGAGCAGAGGTTGGAGCAGAAGGACTGTTACAGAGAGCAGAGGTTGGAGACTGGGGTGCAGAATAACTGATATTGAAAGTAGAGTTTGGAGACTGGGGTGCAGAATGACCGTTACAGACATCAGAGTTTGGAGACTGCGGTACAGAAGAACTGTTATAGAGAGCAGAGTTTGGAGCCTGGGGTGCAGAAGGACTGTTGCAGAGAACAGAGTTTGGATACTGGGGTGCAGAAGGACCGTAGCAGAGAGCAGAGGTTGGAGACTGAGGTGCAGAAGGACTGTTATAGAGAGCAAAGTTTGGAGACCGGGGTGAATAAGGAACTTACAGAGAGCAGAGGTTGTAAACTGGGGTGCAGAAGGACTCTTGCAGAGAGCAGAGTTCAAAGACTGGGGTGTAGAAGAACTGTTGCAGGGAGCAGTGGTTGGAGACTGAGCTGCAGATGGTTTATTGCAAAGACAAGAGGTTGGAGACTGGGGTGTATTAGGCCTGTTACAGAGAGCAGAGTTTGTAGACTTGGGTGCAGAAGACCTGTTACAGAGAGCACAGGTTGGAGACTGGTGTGCAGAAGGATTGTTACAGATAGCAGAGGTTGGAGACTGAGGTGCAGAAGGATTGTTACAGAGAGCAGAAGTTGGAGACTGAAGTGCAGAAGGACTCTTACAGAGAGCAGAGGTTGGAGACTGGGGTGCAGAAGGATCATGCAGAGAGCACAGGATGGAGAATGAGGGGCAGAATGATCATTGTAGAGAGCAGAGGTTTCAGACTCTGGTGCAAAATGATCGTTACAGAGAGCAGAGGTTGGAGACTGGGGTGCAGAAAGACAATTACTGAGAGCACAGATGGAGCCTGGGGTGCAAAAAATGTTGGAGAGAGCAGAAGTTGGAGACTGGGGTGCAGAAGGACTGTTTCTGAGAGCAGAGTTTCGAGACTGGGGTGCCGAAGAACTGATACAGAAAGCTGACTTTGGAGACTGGGGTGCAGAACGACCGTTACAGAGAGCAGAGTTTTGAGACTGTGTTACAGAAGGACTGTTACAGAGAGCAGAGGTTGGATACTGGGGTGCAGAAGTACTGATGCAGAGAACAGAGTTTGGAGACTGGGGTACAGATAAACCGTTTCAGAGAGCAGATGTTGGAGACTCAGGTGCAGAAGGATTGTTACAGAGAGCAGAGGTAGGATACTGGTGTGCAAAAGGACTGATCCAGAGATCATATGTTGGAGAATGGGGTTCAGAAGGCCTGTTACAGAGAGCAGTGGTTTAAGACTGAGGTGCTGAAGGATCATTTCAGAGAGCAGATATTGGAGACTGAGGTGCAGAAGGACTTTTACTGAGAGGAGTGGTTGGAGACTGGGTTTCAGAAGGATTCTTACAGAGAGCAGTGGATAGAGACTGCGGTGAAGAAAGAGTGTTACAGATAGAAGAGAATAAAGACTGGTGTGCAGAAGGAGTTTTACAGAGAGCAGAGTTTGTAGATTGGTGTCCAGAAGAACTGTTAAAGAGAGCAGAAATTGGAGACTGAGATGCAGAAGGAATTTTACAGAGAGCAGAGTTTTGACACTGATGTTCAGAAAGACTGTTGCAGAGAGCAGAGCTTGGAGACTGGTGTGTAGAAGGATCATTGCAGAGAACAGAGGCTTGAGACTGAGGTGCCGAAGGATCTTTGCAGAGAGCCAAGGTTGGAGACTGAGGTGTAGAAGGATTGCTACAGAGAGCAGAGGTTGAAGACTGGGGTGCAGAAGGACAGTTACAGAGAGCACAGGTTGGAGACTGGAGTTAAGAAGAAATGTCGAAGAGAGCAGAAGTTGGAGACTGGGGTGCAGAAGGACTGTTGCAGAGAGCAGATTTTGGAGACTATGGTACAGAAGGACTTTTACAGAGAGGAGAGGTTGGAGACTGGGGTCCAGAAGGATTCTTACAGAGAGCAGAGGATGGAGACTGGGAACCAGAATAACTATTGCATACAGCAGACGTTGGAGACTGGGGTGCGGTAAGTTTGTTCCAGATAGTAGAGGTTTGAGACTGGGGTGTAGAAAGACTTTTGCAGAGAGCAAGTTATTGAGACTGGGGTGCAGAAGGACTTTTGCAGAGAGCAGAGGTTGGTAACTGAGGTGCAGAAGGACTGTTACAGAGAGCAGAGTTTGGAGACTGGGGTGCAGAAGGAGTAATGCAGAAAAAAGAGTTTGGAGACTGGGGTGCCAAAGGACAGTTACAGAGAGCCCAGATGGAGACTGGGGTGCAAAAGAAATGTTGCAGAGAGCAGAAGTTGGAGACTGGGGTGAAGAAGGACCATTGCAGAGAGCAAAAGTTGGAGACTGAAGTGTGAATAACTGTTACAGAGAGAAGAGTTTGGAGACTGGGGTGCAGAAGGACCGTTACAGAGAGCAGAGTTTGAAGACTAGGGTACAGAAGGACTGTTGCAGAGAGCAGATGTTGTAGACTGTGGTTCAGAAGAACTGTAGAAGAGAGCAGAGTTTAGAGAATGGGGTGCAGAAGTAAGGTTGCAGAGAGCAGAGTTTGGAGAAAGAGGTGCAGAAGGACAGAAAGCAGATGTTGGAGACTGCGGTGCAAAAAAAGCATTACAGAGAGCAGATGTTGGAGACTGCGGTACAGAAGGAGTGCTACAGAGAGCAGAGGTTGGAGACTTGGGTGCAGAAGGACTGATGCAGAGAACAGAGTTTAAAAACTGGGGTGCAGAAGAAACTTAGCAGAGAAAGGGGTTGGACACTGAGGTGAAGAAGGATCGTTGCAGAGAGAAGAGGATGGAGACTGGGTGCAGAAGGCCTGTTTCAGAGAGCAGAGTTTGGAGACTGGGGTGCAGATGCACTGTTACAGATAGCACAGTTTCGAGACAGGGTTGCAGAGGGATCTTACAGAGAGCATTTTGGAGACTGAGTTTCAAAAGGACTGTTTCAGAGAGCAAAGGTTGGAAACTGGGGTCCCGAAAGATTGTTTCAGAGTGCAGAGTTTTCAGACTGATGTGCAGAAAGACTGTAGTAGAGAGCATATATTGGATCATGGGGTGTAGAAGGACTTTTACAGAGAGCAGAGTTTGGAGACTGGGGTGCAGAAGAATCGTTGCAGAGAGCACAGGTTGGGGACTGGGGAGCAGAAGGCCTGTTACAGAGAGCAGAGTTTGAAGACTGGTGTGCAGAAGGCCTGTTACACAGAGCAAAGTTTGACGAATGGGTTTCAGAAGGATCTCACAGAGAACAGAGTTTGGAGACGGAGGTGCAGAAGGACTGTTGTAGAGAGCAGAGGTTGGCGACTGAAATGCAGAAGGACCTTTACAGATTGCAGAACTTCGAGACTGAGGTGGAGTAGGATTTTTACAGAGAGGAAAGTTTGGAGCCTGGGGTTAAAAGAGATTCTTACAGAGAGCAGAGTATGGAGACTGGAGTGCAGAAAGAGTTTTACAGAGTGCAACGTTTTCAGATTGGGGTTCAGAAGAACTGTTACAGAGAGGAGAGGTTGGAGACTGTGATGTAGAAGGTCTCTTACAGGGAAAAGAGTTTGGAGACGTACGTGAAGATGAATTTTTAAAGAGAGCAGAGTTTGGACACTGATGTGCAGAAGGACAGTTACAGAGAGCAGAGCTTGGAGACTGGGGTGTAGAAGGAGTGTTGCAGAGAGCAGAGTTTGGAGACTGTGGTGAAGAAGTATTGATGCAGAGAGCAGAATTTCAAGACTGAGGTTCACAAGGATCGCTACAGAGAGCAGAGGTTGGAGACTGGGGTGCAGCAGGACAGTTGCAGAGAGCACTGTTTGGAGACTGGGGTGAAGAAAGACTTTAGCAGAGAGCAGATGTTGAAGACTGGGGTGCAGAAGGATCGTTGCGGAGAGCAGAGTTTAGAGACTGGGGTGTAGAAGGATTGTTGCAGAGAGAAGAGGTTGGAGACTGGGGTGCAGAAGGACTGTTACAGAGATCAGAGGTTGGAGACTTGGGTGCAGAATAACTGATATCGAAAGTAAATTTTGGAATCTCGGGTTCAGAAGAACCATTACAGACAGCAGAGGTTGGAGACTGCAGTACAGAAAGACTGTTACAGAGAGCAGAGTTTGGAGTCTGGGGTTTACAAAGACTTTCGCTTAGAACAGAAATTGGAGACTGGGGTGCAGAAGGACTGTTGCAGAGAGCAGAAGTTGGAGACTGAGGTGCAGAAGGATCGTTGCAGAGAGCAGAGTTTTCACACTGAGGTGCAGAAGGACTGTTACAGAGAGCAGATGTAAAAGACTGGGGTGTACAAAGACTGTTGCAGAGAGTAGCAGTTGGAGAATGCGTCCAGAAGGACTGTTGCCGAGAGCAGAGGTTGGAACCTTGGGTGGAAAAGAACTGCTGCACAGAGTAGAGGTTAGAGACTGAGGTGCAGAAGGACTGTTACAGAGAGCAGACATTGGAGACTGGGGTGCAGAAGGACTGACACAGAAAGCAGATGTTGGTGACCTGGGTGCAGAAGGACTGTTGCAGAGAGAAGAGGTTGGAGACTGAGGTGGAGAAGGACTGTTGCAGACAGCAGATGTTGGAGACTGGGGTGCAGAAGGACTGTTGCAGAGAGCAGAGATTGCAGACTGGGGTGAAGAAGGACTATTGCAAAGAGCAGAGGTTCAAGACCGGGGTGCAGAAGGACTGATACAGAAAGGAGAGTTTGGAGACTGGGGTGCAGAATGACCATTACAGAGAGCAAAGGTTGGAGACTGCAGTAGAGAAGTACTGTTACAGAGAGCAGAGGTTGGAGACTGTGGTGGAAAAGGACTGTTATAGAGAGCAGAGGTTGGAGACTGGGGTGAAGAATAAGTGTTGTAGAGAACAGAGGTTGGAGACTGGGGTGCAGAAGGACCATTGCAGAAAGCAGAGGTTGGAGATTGGGGCGCAGAAGTATTGTTGAAGAGAGAAGAGTTTGGTGTCTGAGGTGCAGAAGGACTGTTACAGAGAGCAGAGGTTCAAGACCGGGGTGCAGAAGGACTGATACTGAAAGGTGAGTTTGGAGACTGGGGTGCAGAATGACCATTAAAGAGAGCAGAGGATGGAGACTGCAGTACAGAAGTACTCTTACAGACAGCAGAGGTTGGAGACTGCGGTGAAAAAGGACTGTTACAGAGAGCATATTTTGGAGACTGGTGTGAGGAAAGACTGTTGCAGAGAGAAGAGTTTGAAGACTGGGTTTCAGAAGGACTGCTGCAGAGAGCAGAGGTTGCAGAGTGAGGTGCAGAAGGACTGTTACAGAGAGAAGAGTTTGGAGACTGTGGTGAAGTAAGACTGATACAGAAAGCAGAGGTTGGAAACTAGGGTTCAGAAGGACTCTTACGGAGAACAGAGGTTGAAGACTGAGGTACAAAGAAACTGTTTTAGAGAACAGGTTGGAGACTGGGGTGCAGAAGGAATGTTACAGAAAGCAGCGTTTGGAAACTGGGGTGCAGAAGGATCTTACAGAGAGAAAAGTTTGGAGACTGGAGAGCAGAAGGAATTTTGCAGAGAGCAGACGTTGGAGACTGGGGTGCAAAAAGATCATTGCAGAGAGTAGATTATGGAAACTGGGGTATAGAAGGACTGTTCTAGAGAGCAGAGGTTGGAGACTGGGGTTCAGAAGGACTCTTGCATAGAGCAGTTGTTGAAGACTGATGTGCAGAAAAACTTTTACAGAGAGCAGTGTTTGGAAACTGGGGTGAAGGAATGATACTGAGAGCAGAGGTTTGAGACTGGGGTGAAGAAGGACTGTTAAAGAGAGCAGAGTTTAGAGACTTTAATGCATAAGGCCTGTTACAGAGAGGAGAGGTTGTAGACTGGGGTTCACAAGGCCTCTTACAGAGAACAGAGGTTGGAGACTGATATGTAGAAGTACTGTTACGGAGAGCAGAGTTTGGAGACTGGGGTGCAGAAAAACTGTTGCTGAGTGCAGTGTTTGGAGACTGGGGTGCAGAAGGACTGTTGCAGAGAGCAGAGTTTGAAGCCTGGCGTGTGGAAAGACGGATAAAGAAAGCAGAGTTTGTAGACTGGGTTGCAGAAAGACTGATACAGAAAGCAGAGGTTGGAGATGGGGTGCAGAAGGACCCTGACAGAGAACAGAGGTTTGAGACTGTGGTACAGAAGGACTGTTACATAGAGCAGAGTTTGGCGACTGGGGTGCACAATAAATGTTGTGGAGGAAAGAGGTTGGAAACTCTGATGCTGAAGGACCATTGCAGAAAGCATATGTTGGAGACTGGGTTTCAGAAGGATCTTAAAGAGAGCAGAGTTTGGACACTGAGATTCAGAAGAACTGTTGCAGAGAGCAGAGATTAAAGTCTGAGGTGCAGAAGGACTGTTACAGAGAGAAGAGGTTGGTGACTTCGGTGGAAGAGTACTGTTGCAGAGAGCAGATTTTAAAGACTGGGGTGAGGAAGGACTGCTGCAGAGAGCAGAGGTTGAAGACTGGGGTGCAGAAGGACTGTTGCAGTGAGCAGATGTAGCAGAGTGAGGTGCAGAAGGACTGTTACAGAGAGCAGAGTTTGGAGACTGTGGTGTAGAAGGACTGATACAGAAAGCAGAGGTTGGAGACTGGGGTGCAGAAGGACCCTTACAGAGAACATAGGTTGAAGACTGTGGTACAGAAGAACTGTTGTAGAGAACAAGTTTGGAGCTTGGGGTGCAGAGGGACCTTTGCAGAGAGCAAACTTTGGAGACTGGGGTGCAGAAGGAATGTTACAGATAGCAGAGTTTGAAACTGGGGTGCACAAGGATCTTACAGAGATGAAAATTTGGAGACTGGGGTCAGAAGGATTGGTGCAGAGAGCAAATAATGGAGAATGGGGTGAAGAAGGATAGTTGCAGAGAGTAGATAATTGAGACTGGGGTATAGAAGGACTGTTCTAGAAAGCAGAGGTTTGAGACTGCAGTGCAGAAAGGCTGTTTCAGAGGGCATTTGTTGAAGACTGAGGTGAAGAAAAACTGTTACAGAGAGCATGTTTGGAGACTAAGGTACAGGACTGATACTGAGAGCAGAGTTTGAAGACTGGGGTGCAGAAGGATCTTACAGAGAGCAGAGTTTGGAGACTGAGGTGCAGAAGGACTTCTCCAGAGAGCAGAGGTTGGAGACTGGGGTGCAGAAGGACTGTTAAAAAGAGCAGACTTCAGAGACGTGGGTGCAGAAGGCCTGTTACAGAGAGCAGAGGATGGAGACTGAGGTGCAGAAGGACTGTTACAGAAATAGATGTTGAATACTGAGGTGCAAAAAGACCATTGGCAAGAGCAGATGTTGAAGACTGAGGTGCAGAAGGACTGTTGCAGAGTGCAGAGGTTTTAGACTTGGTTGTAAAATGACTGTTGCAGCGAGCAGAGGTTGGGGACTGGGTCACCAAAGGACCTTTGTAGAGAGCAGAATTTGGAGACTGAGGTGCAGATGGCCTGTTAAAGAGAGCAGAGGTTGAAGACTTGAGTGCAGAAGGACTGATAGAAAAAGCAGTGGTTGGAGACTGGGGTTCAGAAGAAAGTTACAGAGAGAATAGTTTGGAAATTGCAGTACAGAGAAACTGTTACAGAGAGCAGATGTTGGAGAATCGGGTGCAGAAAGACTGTTGCAGATAACAGAGGTTGGAGACTTGGGTTCAGATGAACTGTCGCAGAGAACAGAGTTTGGAGACTGGCGTGCAGAAGGACCGTAGAAAAGAGCAGAGGTGGGAGACTGGGGTGGAGAAGGAATGTTACAGAGAGCAGATTTTGGAAACTGTGGTGCAGAAGGATATTCCAGAGAGCAGATTTTGGAGACTGAGGTGAAGGAGGACTGTTGCAGAGAGAAGACGTTGGAGACTGGGGTGCAGAAGAATCATTGCAGAGAGAACAGTTTGAATACTGGGGTGCATAAGGACGGTTACAAAATGCTGAGTTTGAAGACTGCGGTACAGAAAGACTGTTACAGAGAGCATAAGATGGAGACTGGGGTGCATAAAGATCATTGAAGAGGGCAGAGGTTAGAGACTGGGGTGCAGAAGGACTGATCCAGAAATCAGAGTTTGGAGACTGGGTTTTACAAGGATCTTACCGAGTGCAGAGTTTGGAGATAGAGGTGCAGCAGGACTGTTAGAGAGCACAGAGTTTGGAGACTGAGGTACAGAATGATCGTTGCAGAGAGCAGAGGTGGAGACTGTGTTGCAGAAGAATCGTTACAGAGAGCAGAGTTTGGAGATTGGGGTGCAGAAAGACTGTTAAAGAGAGCACAGGTTGGAGACTGTGGTGCATAAGGAGTGTTGCAGAGAGAAGAGGTCAGAGACTGTGGTGCAGAAGGACTGATATAGAAAGCAGAGGTTGGAGACTGGGGTTGAGAAAGACCCTTACAGAGAGCAGAGTTTGGATACTGGGGTGCAGAAAGACTGTTACAGAGAGCAGAGTTTGGAGATGGGGTGAAGAAAAATCGTTAGAGAGTGAAAAGGTTAGGAATGGGGAGAAGAAAGCCTGTTATAGAAAGCAGAGGTTGGAGACTGAGGTGCAAAAGGACTGTTGCAGAGAGCAGAGGTTTGAGACTGGGGTGCAGAAGGAGTGATACAAAAAGCACAGTTTGGAGAATGTTGTGCACAAAGACAGTTACAGAGAGCAAAGGTTGGAGAAAGCAGTACAGAAGGACTGCTACAGAGAGCAGAGTTGGGAGACTGGGGTGGAGAAGGACTGTTACAGAGACCATATGTTGGAGACTGGGGAGCAGAAGGACTGTTTCAGAGAGCGGAGGTTGGAGACTGAGGTGAAGAAGCACTGTTGCAGAAAACAGATGTTGGAGACTGGGGTGCATAATGACCGTTGCAGAGAGCAGAGGTTGGAGACTGAGGTGCAGAATGACTGTTGTAGAGAGCAGAGTTTGGAGACTGGGGTGCAGAAGGACTCTTGCAGAGACTATAGGTTGGAGACTGAGGTGCAGAAGTAGTGTTACAGACAGCAGAGTTTGGAGACTCGGGTGCAGAAGGATAGTTACAGAGAGAAGAGGTTAAATACAGGGTTGCAGAAGGATCTTGCAGAGAGCAGAATTTGGAGACGGAGGTGCAGTTGGACTGTTACAGAAAGAAGAGGTTGGAAATTGGGGTGCAGAAGGATTGTTACAGAGACCAGAGTTTGAAGATTGCGGTATAGAAAAACTGTTATAGAGAGCCGAGGATGGAGACTGGGGTGCAGAAGGAATATTACAGAGAGCACAGGTTAGAGACTGAGGTGCAGAAGGATAGATACGGAGAGCACAGGTTTGAGACTGGGGTTCAGAAGGACTGATATAGAAAGCAGAGTTTGGAGACTGGGTGCAGAAGGCACGTTACGGATAGCAGAGGTTGGAGACTGCGGTACAGAAGGACTTTTACAGAGAGCAAATGTTGAAAATCGGGAGTAGAAGTACTGTTGCAGAAGACAGACGTTGGAGACTGGGGTGCTGCAGGACACTTGCTGGAAGCAGAGGATAATGTCTGGAGTAGAGAAGGAATGTTACAGAGAGCAGAGTTTGGAAACTGAAGTGCAGAAGGATCTTACAGATAGCAGAGTTTGGAGACTGTGGTGCAGAAGGACTGTTGCAGAGAGCAGAGTTTGGACACTGGGGTTCAGAAGGACTGTTGCAGAGAGCAGAGGTTGGAAACTGGAGTGCAGAAGGACTGTTGCAGAGAGCAAAGTTTGGAACCTGAGGTACAGAAGTCCTGTTACATAGAGCAGAGGTTGGAGACTGAGGTGCACAAGGATTGTTACAGAGAGCAGAGTTTGGAGACTGGGGTGCAGAAAGACTGTTACAGAGAGCAGAGATTTGACACTGGAGTGCAGAAAGACTGTTTCAGAGAACAAAGGTTGGAGACTGCAGTGCCGAAGGTCTGTTGCAGAGAACAAAGTTTGGCGACTAGAGTCTAGAAGGACTTTTGCAGAGCCAGAGGTTGGAGACTGTGGTGCAGAAGGACACTTAGATAGAGCAGAAGTTGGAGATGTGGGTGCAGAAGAACTGTTATAGAGAGCAATATTTGGAGACTGGGTTTCAGAACGATCTTACAAAGAGCAGAGGTTGGAGACTGAGGTGCAGGTGGAGTGTTAGAGAGAGAAGTGTTTTGAGACTTAGGTGCAGAAGGATTGTTACAGAGAGCAGAGGTTGGAGTCTGAGTTTAAGAAGGAATTTTACAGAAAGCAGAGTTTGGAAATTTGGGTGCAGAAGGACCATTACAGAGAGCAGAGGTTGGAGACTGCGGTATAGGAGTGTTACCGAGAAAAGAGGTTGGAGACTGGTCTGCAGAACGACTCTTACATAGAGCACAGGTTGGAGACTGAGGTGCAGAAGGATAGATACAGAGAACAGAGGTTGCAGACTGGGGTTCAGACAGACTGATACAGAAAGAAGAGTTTGGAGACTGGGGTGTAGAAGGACCGTTACAAAGAGCAGAGGTTGGAGACTGCAATCCATAAGGACTGTTACAGAGAGCAGATCTCAGAGCCTGGGGAGCAGAAGGAGTTTTGCAGACGATCGTGGTATGAGACTGGGGTTAAGAAAGAATGTTTCAGAGAGCAGAGTTTGGAAACTGGAGTGCAGAAGGATCTTACAGAGAGAGAGTTTGGAGAGTGTAATGCAAAAAGACTTTTGCAGAGAGCAGACATTGGAGACAGGAGTCCAGAAAAATCGTTGCAGAGAGCAGAGTTTTGATACTGGGGTGCAGAAGGACTGTTGCAGAGAGCAGATGATAGAGACTGGGGTGCAGAAGGACTGTTGCAGAGAGCAGATTTTAGATACTGGGGTGCAGAAGGACTGTTACACAGAGCAGAGTTTGGAGACTGAGTTGCAGAAGGACTGTTACAGAGAACAGAGTTAGGAGACTGGGGTGCAGAAAGACTGTTACAGAGAGCAGAGGTTGGAGACTGGGGTGCAAAAAGACTGTTGCAGAGAGCAGATGTTGGAGACTGGGGTGGAGAAAAATCGTTGCAGAGAGAAGAGGTTGGAGACTAAGTTGGAGAAGAACTTTTACAGAGAGCAGAATTTGGAGACTGTTGTGCCAAAGGACTGTTACAGTGTGCAGCGTTTAAAGACTGGGTTTCAGAAGGATCTTACAGAGAGCAGAGTTGGAAGACTGAGTTTCAGAAGGACTGTTAGAGAGAGCAGATGTAGGAGACTGGGGTGCAGAAGGGTCGTTGCAGAGAGCAGAGTTTTAAGAATGACGTGCAGAAGAACTGTTGCAGAGAACAGAAGTTGGAGACTGGGGTGCAGAAGGACTGTTGCAGAGAGCAGATATTTGTAACTAGGTTGCAGAAGGACTGTTATAGAGAGCAGAGTTTGGAGACTGGGGTGCAGAAGGACTGTTGTAGAGAGCAGATGTTGGAGAATGACGTGAGTAAGTTCTGTTACAGAGAGCAGAGGTTGGAAACTCAGGTGCAGAAGGACTATTAAAGAGTGCAGAGGTTTGATACAGGGGTGCAAAAGAATCTTCCAGAGAGCAGAATTTGGACACTGAGGTGCAGAAGGACTTTTGCAGAGACCAGAGGTTGGAGACCAGGGTGCAGTAGGATCATTGCAGAGAGCAGATTTGGGAGACTGGGGTGCTGAAGATTGTTTCAGAGAACAGAGGTTGGAGACTGTGGTGCAGAAGACCTGCTACAGAGAGCAGAGTTTGGAGACTGGCGTGCAGAAGGCCTGTAAGAGAGAGGAGTGTTTGGAGACTGGGTTGCACAAAGGCTGTTATAGAGAGCAGAGTTTTGATACTGGGGTGCTAAAGGATCTTACAGAGAGCAAAGGTTTGAGACTGCAGTACAGAAGGACTGTTACAGAGAGTAGAGGTTCGATACTCGGGTTCAGATGGACTGTTACAGAGGACAGAGTTTGGAGACTGGTGTGCCCCACCCTCGCATAAAGCAGAGGTTGGAGACTGCGATGGAGAAGAAATGTTTGAGAGAGCATATTTTGTAAACAGGAGTACAGAAAGATCTTACAGAGAAGACAGGTTGGAGACTGTGGTGCAGAAGGACTGTTGCACAGAGTCGAGGTTGGAGACTAGGGTCCGGAAGTATCGTTGCATAGAGCAGAGTTTGGAGACAGGGGTGAAGAAGGACTGTTGCAGAGAGCAGAGGTTGGAGACTGGGTGCAGAAGGACTGTTGGAGAGAGCAGAGGATGGAGACTGGAGTGCAGAAGGACTGTTGCAGAGAGTAGAGGTTGGAGACTGGGATGCAGAAGGATTTTTACATACAGCACAGGTTTGAGACTGAGGTGCAGAAGGATAGATGCAGAGAACAGAGGTTGGAGACTGGGGTTCCGAAAGACTGATACAGAAAGCAGAGTTTGGAGACTGGGGTGTAGAAGGATCGTTACAAAGAGCAGAGGTTGGAGACTGTGGTACAGAAGGACTGTTACAGAGAGCAGATCTCGGAGACTGGGGAGCAGAAGGACTGTTGCAGATGTTTGAGACTCCGGTGGAGAAGGAATGTTACAGAGAGCAGAGTTGGGAAACTAGAGTGCAGAAGGATCTTACAAAGAGAAGAGGTTGGAGACTGTGTTGCAGAAGGACTGTTGCACAGAGCAGACGTTGGTAACTGGGGTCCAGAATGATCGTTGCAGAGAGCACAGTTCTGAGAATGGGGTGCAGAAGGACTGTTACAGAGAGCAGATGTTGGAGACTGGGGTCTAGAAAGACTGTGGCAGAGAGCAGATTTTAGAGACTTGGGTGTAGAAGGACTTACATAGAGCAGAGGTTGGAGAATGAGGTGTAGAAGGACTGTTATAGAGAGCAGTGTTTGCAGACTGGGGTGCAGAGGACTGTTACAGAGAGCAGAGTTTGGAGCCTGGGGTTCAGATGGATCTTACAAAGAGCAGAGTTTTGAGATTGGGGTGCAAAAGGACTGTTGAAGAGAGCAGAGTCTGGAGACTGGGGTGGAGAAGAATTGTTGCAGAGATAAAATGTTGGAGACTGGGGTGCAGAGGACTGTTACAGAGAGCAGAGTTTGGAGACTGGGTGGCAGAAGTCATGTTACAGAGAGCAGAGTTTAGAGACTGTTGTGCAGAAAGACTGTTACAGAGAGCAGAAGTAGGAGACTGTGGTGCAGAAGGGTCCTTGCAGTGAGCAGACTTTTCAGAGTGAGGTGCAAAAGGACTGTTGCAGATTGCAGATATTGAAGAATGGCGTGTAGAAGGACTGTTGCATAGAACAGAGGTTGGAGACTTTTGTGAAGAAGGATCGTTGCAGCGAGCAGAGTTTGGAGAATGGTTGGCAGAAGCATTGTTACAGAGAGCAGAGTTTAAAACTGGGTTGCAAAAGGATCTTAAAGAGAGCAGAGGTTGCAAACAGGGGTGCAGAATGATTGTTACAGAGAGCAGAGCTTGGAGACTGTGGTCCAGAAGGATTCTTGCTGAGAGCAAACGTTAGAGACTGGGGTTCAGAAAGATAGTTGCAGAAAGCAGAGTTGGAGACTGGGGTGTAGAAGGACTGTTGCAGAGAACACATGTTGGAGACTGGAGTGCAGACGGACTGTTGCAGAAATCAGAGTTTGGAGAGTGGGGTTCAGAAAGACTGTTGCAGAGAGCAGAGGTTGGAGAATGAGGTGCAGAAAAACTGTTACAGAGAGCAGAGGTTGGAGACTGGGGTGCAAAAGGACCGTTACAGAGAGCAGAGGTTGGAGACTGGGGTTCAGTTGGATCATACAGAGAGCATATTTTGGAGACTGTTGTTCAAGAGGACTGTTGGAGAGAGCAGAGGTTGGAGACTGGTGTGAAGAAGAATCCTTGCAGAGAGAAGTGTTTGTAGACTAGGGTGCAGAATGCCTGTTACAGAGAGCAGTAGTTGGAGACTGGGTTGCAGAAGTCCTGTTGCAGAGAGCAGAGGTTGGAGACTGTTGTGCAGAAGGACGATTACCGAGTGCAGTTTAAAGACTGGGTTGCAGAAGGATCTTACAGAGAGCAGAGTTGGGAGACTGAGGTGCAGAAGGTTCGTTGCATACAGCAGATTTTTCCCACTGAAGTGCAGAATGACTGTTGCAGAGAGCAGATATTGGAGACTGGGGTTCAGAAAAACTGTTGCAGAGAGCATACATTGGAGACTGGTGTTATGAAGTATCGTTTCAGAGAGCAGAGGTTGGAGACTGGTGTGCAGAAGGATTGTTAAAGACAGAAGAGTTTGGAGACTGGGTTTTAGAAGGATGCTACAGAGACCAGAGGTTGGAGACTGAAGTGCAGAAGGACCGTTGACGAGAACAGAGTTTGGAGACTGAGGTTCAGAATGATAGATACAGAGAACAGCGGTTGGATACTGCGGTTCAGACAGACTGATACAGAAAGCAGAGGTTGGAGACTGGGGTGTAGAAGACCATTACAAAGAGCAGAGGTTGGAGTCTGCAGTACAGAAGGACCAGATGTCGGAGAATGCAAAGCAGAAGGACTGTTACAGAGGACAGAGTTTGAAGACTGAGGTGGAGAAGGAATGTTACAGAGTGCAGAGTATGGAATATGGAGTGCACAAGAATCTTACAAAGAGCAGAGGTTGGAAACTGTGGTGCTGAAGGACTGTTGAAGAGAGCAGACGTTGGAGACTGGGGTCCAGAAGGAGCGTTGCAGATAGCAGAGTTTGGAGACTGGGGTGCAGAAGAACTGTTGCAGAGAGGATATGTTTTAGGCTGGGGTGCAGAAGGATTGTTACAGAGAGCAGAGTTTGGAGACTGGAGTGCAGGAGGACTATTACAGAGAGCAGAGGTTAAAGACTGGGGTTCAGATGGATCTTACAAATAGCAGAGTTTGCAGACTGAGGGGCAAAAGGACTGTTGCAGAGAGCAGATTTTGGAGACTGGGGTGGAGAAGAATCATTGCAGAGAGAAGAGGTTGGTAACTGAGGTGCAGAAGGCCTGTTACAGAGAGCAGAGTTTGGAGACTTGGTTGGAGAAGGTTTTTAAAGAGAGCAGAGTTGGGATACTGAGGTGCAGAAGGACTGTTACAGAGAGTAGTGGTGGGAGACTGGGATGCAGAACGGTCGTTGCAGAGAGCAGAGTTTTTAGACTGAGGTGTAGAAGAACTGTTGAAGAGAGTAGATGTTGGAGACTGGGGTGCAGAAGGATTGTTACAGAGAGCAGAGTTTGGAGACTGGAGTGCATAAGGATCTTACAGAGAGCAGAGGTTCGAGACTAGGGTGCAGAAGCACTGTTTCCAAGAGCAGAGTCCGGAGACTGGGTTGCAAAAAGGTCTTACAAAGAGCAGAGTTAGGAGACTGAGGTGCAGAAGGATCATTGCAGAGAGCATATATTTCAGACTGAGTTGCAGAAGGACTGTTGCAGAGAGCAGATATTGAAGACTGGGATGCAGAAGGACTGTTGCAGAGACCAGAGGTTAAAGACTGGGGTGAAGGAGGGTCGTTGCAGTGAGCAGAGTTTTCAGACTGAGGTGCAGAAGGACTGTTCCAGAGAGCAGATGTTGGAGACTAGGTACAGAAGGATTGTTGCAGAGTGCAGAGGTTGGAGACTTTGGTGAGGAAGGATCTTTGATGAGAGCAGAGGTTGGAGAGCTGTGTGCAGAAGCACTGTTACAGAGAGCAGAGTTTGGAGACTGAGTTTCAGAAGGATATTACAGAGAGCAGAGGTTGCAGACAGGGGTTTAGAAGGATTTTTACAGAGAGCAGAGGTTGAAGACATTGGTGCAGAAAGACTGTTACAGAGAGCATAGGTTAAAGACTGAGGTGTAGAAGTACTGTTAGAAAGAGCAGAGTTCGGAGACTCATGTGCAGAAGGACTGTTACAGGAAGCAGAGTTTGGAGAGTGCGGTATAGGACTGTTTCCGAGAGCAGAGGTTGGAGACTGGGGTGCCACAGGAACCTTTAAGAAAGCAGAGGTTACAGACTGCAGCGGAGAAGGAATGTTAGAGGGAGCAGATTTTGGAAGCTGGCGTGCAGAAAGATGTTACAGAAAGCAGAGTTTGGAGACTGTGGTTCAGAATAACTGTTGAGGAGAGCAGATGTTGGAGACTTGGGTTTAAAGGACTGTTGCAGAGTGCAGAGGTTAGAGAATGGCGTGCAGAAGGACTGTTGCAGAGAGCAGAGGTTGAAGACTGAGGTGCAGAAGGACTGTTACAGAGAGCAGAGGTTGGAGACTGCGGTGCAGAAGGACAGTTACATAGAGCAGAGGTTGGAGCCTGGTGTGCAGAAGGACTGTTGCAGAGAGCAGAGGTTTGAGACTGGTGTGGAGAACAATCATTGCAGAGACAAGAATTTGGAGACTTGGGTGCAGAAGTTCTGTTACAGAAAGCAGTATTTGGAGACTGGGTTGATGAAGAATCTTACAGAGAGCTGGGATTGGAGACTGAGGTGCAGGGGGACTGTTACCGAGAGCAGTGGTTGGAGACTGAGGTGCAGAAGGATCTTGCAGAGAGCCGAATTTTCAGACTGAGGTGCAGAAGGACTGTTACAGAGAGCATAGGTTGGAGATTGAGGTGCAGAAGGACTGTTACAAAGAGCAGAGTTTTGAGACTCAGGTGCAGAAGGACTTACAAGAAGCAGATTTTGGAAATTGGTGTGCAGAAGGACCGTTAAGGAGAGCAGAGTTTGGAGACTGTTGTATAGGACTGTTACCGAGAGCAGAGGTTGGAGACTGGTGTGCAGAAGGACTCTTAAATAGAGCACAGGTTGAGACTGAGGTGCAAAAGGATAGAAAAAGAGAACAGAGGTTGGAGACCGGGGTTCAGACAGACTGATACACAAAGCAGAGTTTGGAGACTGGGGTGCAGAAGGACCATTACAGAAAGCACAGGTTGGAGACTGAGGTGCAGAAGGATAGACATAGAGAGCAGAGGTTGGAGACTGGGGTTCAGAAGGACTGATACAGAAAGCAGAGATTGGAGACTGGGGTGCAGAAGGACCGTTACAGAGAGCAGAGTTTGGTGACTGCGGTACAGAAGGATTGTTACAGAGAGCAGATCCTGGAGACTGGAGAGCAGAAAGACTGTTGCAGAGAACAGAGTTTGGAGACAGGGGTGCCGCAGGACCCTTGCAGAAAGCAGAGGTTGGCGACTGGTGTCTAGAAGGAATATTAGAGAGCAGAGTTAGGAAACTGGAGTGCAGAAAGATCTTACAGAGTGCACAGGTTGGAGACTGTGATGCAGAAGGACTGTTGCAGAGATCAGACGTTGGAGACTGGGGTCCAGAAAGATTGTTGAAGAGAGCAGAGTTTTCAGACTGGGGTGCAGAAGGTTGTTGCAGAGAGCAGAGTTTGGAGACAGAGGTGCAGAAAGACTGTTACAGAGAGCAGATGTTGGAGACTGGGGTGCAGAAGAACTGTTGCAGAGAGAAGAGTTTGGAGACTGAGGTGTACAAGAACTGTTACAGAGAGCAGAGGTAAGATACTGGAGTTGAGATAGATCTTACAGAGAGCAGAAGTTGGAGACTGAGGTGCAGAAGGATTGTAACAGACACCTGAGGTAGGAGACTGGGGTGCAGGAGATTCGTTGCAGACAGCAGAGATTTCATACTGTAATGCATAAGGACTGTTGCAGAGACCAGATATTGGAGAGTGGGGTGTAGAAGGACTGTTGCAGAGAGCATATTTTGGAGACTGAGGTGCAGAAGGACTGTTACAGGATGCAGAGGTTGGAAATTGGGGTGCAGAAGTACCGTTAAAGAGAGCAGAGTTTGAAGACTCCCGTTTAGGAATGTTACCAAGAGCAGAGGTTGGCGACCGGAATGCAGAAGGACTCTTACAGAGAGCACAAGTTGGAGACTGAGGTGAAGAAGGATGAATACAGAGAACAGAGGTTGGATACTGGGGTCCAGACAGGCTGATACAGAAAGCAGAGTTTGGAGACTGGGTTGTAGAAAAACTGAAACTGAGAGCACTGGTTACACAATGCGGTACAGAAGGACTGTTATAGAGAGCAGATCTCAGAGACTGGGGAGAAGAAAGACTGTTACAGCGAGAAGAGGTTGGAGAATGAGGTGCAGAAAAACTGTTACAGATAGCAGAGTTTGGAGACTGGGGTGCAGAAGGACTCTTACATAGAGCAGAGTTTGGAGACTGGGGTTCAGAAGAACTGTTACAGAGAGCAGAGGTTGGAGACTGGGGTTCAGATGGATCTTACAGAGAGCAGAGTTTAGAGACTGGGGTGCAAAAAGACTGTTACAGAGAGCAGAAGTTAAAGACTGAGGTGGAGAAGAATCGTTGCAGAGAAAAGAGGTTGGAGACTGGGGTGCAGAAGACCTGTTACACAGAACAGAGTTTGGAGACTGGGTGGCAGAAGGACTGTTTAAGAGTGCCGAGTTTAAAGACTGGGTTGCAGAAGGATGAAATAGAGGGCAGAGTTGGGAGACTGAGGTGCAGAAGGACAGTTACAGAGAGCAGATGTTGGAGACTGGAGTGCAGAAGGACTGTTGCAGAGAGCAGATGTTGGTAACTAGTGTCCAGAAGAACTCTTGTAGAAATCAGTGGTTGCAGACTGGGGTGCAGAAGGACTGTTGCAGGGAGCAGAGGTTGGAGACTGAGGGTCGGCAATCCTGTTACAGAGAGCAGAGTTTGGAGACTCGGGTGCAGAAGGACAGTTCCGGAGAGCAGAGGTTAAATACAGGGGTGCAGAAGGATCTTACAGAGAGCAGAATTTGGAGACTGAGTTGCAGAAGGACTCTGCAGAGATCAGAGTTTGGAGACAGAGATGCAGAAGGACTCTTACAGAGAGCAGAGTTTGGAGACTGGGGTACAGAAGACTGATACAGAAATCAAAGATTGGAGTTTGGGGTGCAGAAAGACCGTTACAGAGAGCAGAGTTTGGATACTGCAGTACAGGAGGACTGTTACAGAGAGCAGAGGTTGAAGACTGTGGTGCAGAACTACTGTAGCAGAGAGCACATGTTGGTAACTAGGGTGCAGAAGGACTGTTGCAGAGAGCAGAGTTTAAAGACTGGGGTGCAGAATGACTTTTGAGGAGAGCAGAGGTTGAAGACTGGGGTGCAGAAGGACTGTTAAACAGAGCAGAGGTTGGAGACAGGGGTTCAGAAAGATCTTACAGAGAGCAGAATTTGGAGACGGAGGTGAAGAAGGACTTTTGCAGAGATCAGAGTTTGGAGACTGGGGTGCAGTAGGATCATTGCAGAGAGCAAAGGTTCAAGACTGGGGTGCAGAAAGATCGTTGCAGATAGCATAGGAATGAAACTGGGGTGCAGAAGGCCTGCTATAGAGAGCAGAGTTTTGAGACTGGCGTGCAGAAAGACTGTTACAGAAAGCAGAGGTTGGAAATTGGGGTGCAGAAAAATCCTTACAGAGAGCAGAGGTTGGAGACTGCGGTATAGAAGGACTGTTACAGAGAGCAGAGGTTTGAGACTGGGGTGAAGAAGGACTGTTACAGAAAGCACAGATTGGAGACTGAGGTGCAGAAGAATAGATACAAAGAGAAGAGGTGGGAGACTGGGTTCAGAAGGACTGATTCAAAAAAGCAGAGGTTGGAGACTGGGTTTTAGAAGGACCATTTACAGAGAGCAGAGGTTGGAAACTGCAGTACATAAGGTCTATTACAGAGAGCAGATCTCAGAGACAGGGGAGCAGAAGGACTGTTGCAGAGGACAGAGTTAGGAGACTGGGGTGGAGAAGAAATGTTACAGAGAGCAGAGATTAAAAACTGGATTGCAGATGTATCTTACAGAGAACAAAGGTTGGAGACTGGGGTGAAGAAAGACTGTTGCAGAGAGCATATTGTAGAGACTGGGGTGCAGAAGGACTGTTACAGAGAGCAGAGGATGGAGACTGGGGTGCAAAAGGACTGTAACAGAGAGCAGATGTTGAAGACTGGGGTTCAGATGGATCTTACAGAGAGCAGAGTTTGGAGACAGGGGTGCCAAAGGACAGTTGCCGAGAGCAGATTGGGAGACTTGGGTGGAGAAAAATCGTTGCAGAGAGAAGAGGTTGGAGACTGGGGTGCAGAAGGCCTATTACAGAGAGCAGAGTTTGGAGACTGGGTTGCAGAAGTCCTGTTACAGAGAGCAGAGGTTGGAGACTGTTTTGCAGGAGGACTCTTACAGAGTGCAGAATTTAAAGACTGTGTTGCAGAAGGATGATAAAGAGAGCAGAGTTGGGAGACTGAGGTGCAGAAGGATTGTTACAGAGAGCAGAGGTAGGATACTGGAGTGCAGAAGGTTTGTTGCAGAGAGCAGAGTTTTCAGTCTGAGGTGCAGAAGAAGTGTATCAGAGAGCAGATGTTGGAGACTGGGGTGCGGAAGGTCTGTTGTAGAGAGCTGATGTTGGTAACTAGGGTGCAGAAGGACTGTTGTAGAGAGCAGAGTTTGGATACAGGGGTGCAGAAGCATCTTACAGAGAGCAGTGGTTGGAGACTGAGGTGCAGAAGAACTGTTGAAGAGATCAGAGGTTGGAGACTGGGGTGCAGTAGGATTATTTCAGAGAGCAGAGGTTGGAGACTAGGGTGCAGAAGGATTATTGCAGAGAGCAGCGGTTGGAGACTTGTATGCAGAAGGCCTGCTACAGAGAGAAGAGTTTGGAGACTGGCGTGCAGAAGGCCTGTTATAAAGAGGAGAGTTTGGACACTGGGTTGCTGAAGGATCTTACAGAGAGCAGAGGTTGGAGACTGAGGTGCAGGTGTACTGTTACAGAGAGCAGTGGTTGGAGACTGGAGTGCAGAAGGATCGTGCAGAGATCAGAGGTGTCAGACTGAGGTGCAGAAGGACTGTTACAGAGAGAAGAGGTTGGAGACTGAGGTGTAGAAGGACTGTTACATAGAGCAGAATTTGGAGACTGAGGTGCAGAAGCACTGTTACAGAAAGCAGAGATTGTAAATTGGGGTGCAGAAGGACAGTTATAGAGACCAGAGTTTGGAGACTGCGGTATAGAAAAACTATTACAGAGAGCAGAGGTTGGAGACTCGGGTGCAGAAGGAATGTTACAGAGAGCACAGGTTGGAGACTGAGGTGCAGAAGGATAGATACAGAGAGCAGAGGTTTTAGACTGGGGTTCAGAAAAACTGATACAGAAAGTAGAGTTTGAAAACTGGGGTGCAGAAGGACAAGTTATAGAGAGCAGAGGTTGGAGACTGCGGTACAGAAGGACTGTTACAGAGAGCAGATGTTAAAGACTGGTTAGCAGAAGGACTGTTGCAGAGGACAGAGGTTAAAAACTGGGGTGCAACAGGAAACTTTCAGAAATCAGACGTTGAATAATGGGGTGGAAAGGTATTTTACAGAGACCAGAGTTTGGAAACTGGGGTGCAGAAAGCTCTTGCAGAGAGCAGACGTTTCAGACTGTTGTGCAGAAGTACTGTTGCAGAGAGCAGAAGTTGGAGACTGGGGTGCAGAAGGACTGTTGCGGAGAGCAGAAGTTGGAGACTGGGGTGAAGAAGGACTTTTGCAGAGAGCAGAGGTTGAAGACTGGAGTGCAGAAGGACTGTTGCAGAGAGCAGAGGTTGAAGACTCATGTGCAAAAGGACTCAAAGAGAGCACAAGTTGGAGACTTGGTGAAGAAGGACTGATACAGAAAGCAGAGATTGGAGTATAGAGTGCAGAAAGACCGTTACAGAGAGCAGAGTTTGGAGACTGCAGTACAGAAGGACAGTTGCAGAGAGCAGAGGTTAGAGACTGGGGTGCAGAAGGACTGTTGCAGAGAACAGAGATTGAAGACTGAGGTGCAGAAGGACTCTTAGAGAGAGCAGAAGTTTTAGACTGGGGTGCAGAAGAACTGATACAGAAAGCATAGATTGGAGTCTGGGGTGCAGAAATATCGTTACAGAGAGCAGAGGTTGGAAACTGTTGTGCAGAAGGACTGTTACAGAGTGAAGAGTTTAAAGACTGGGTTGCAGAAGAATGAAACAGAGGGCAGAGTTGGGAGACTTAGGTGTAGAAGGACTGTTAAAGAGAGCAGAGGTAGGAGACTGGGGTTCAGAAAGGTCGTTGCAGAGACCAGAGTTTTTAGACTGAGGTGCAGAATGACTGTTGCAGAGAGCAGATGTTGGAGACTGAAGTGCAGAAGGACTGTTGCAGAGAGCAGATGTTGGTAACTAGGGTCCAGAAGAACTTTTGTAGAAAGCAGAGGTTAAAGATTGGGGTGCAGAAGGACTGTTGCAGGGAGCAGAGGTTGGAGACTGAGGTGCTGGCAGTCCTGTTCCAGAGAGCAGAGTTTGGAGACTCGGGTGCAGAAGGATAGTTTCAGAGAGCAGAGGTTAAATACAGGGGTGCAAAAGGATCTTATAGAGAGCAGAATTACGAGACTGAGTTGCAGAAGGACTCTGCAGAGATCAGAGGTTGGAGACTGAGATGCAGAAGGACTCTTACTGAGAGCAGAGTTTGGAGACTGGGGTACAGAAGGACTGATACAGAAAGCAGAGTTTGGATACTGCAGTACAAAAAGAATGTTACAGAGAGCAGCGGTTGAAGACTGTGATGCAGAATTACTGTAGCAGAGAGCAGATGTTGGTAACTAGGGTGCAGAAGGACTGTTGCAGAGAGCAGAGTTTGGAGACTGGTGTGCAGAATGACTCTTGCGGAGAGCAGAGGTTGGAGACTGGGGTGCAGAAAGACCGTTACAGAGAGCAGAGTTTTGTGAATGCGGTACAGAGGGACTGTTACAGAGAGCAGATATTGGAGACTGGGGAGCAGAAAAACTGTTGCAGAGGACAAAGTTCGGAGACTGGGGTGCGCAGGACCTTTGTAGAAAGCAGAGTTTGGCGACTAGGATCGGGAAGGAATGCTAGAAAGAGCAGAGTTCAGAAACTGGAGTGCAGAAAGATCTTACAGAGAGAAGAGATTGGAGACTGTGGTGCAGAAGGACTGTTGCAGAGAGCAGACGTTGGAGACTGGCGTCCAGAAAGATCGTTGAAGAGAGCATAGTTTGCAGACTGGGTTGCCGAAGGCTGTTGCAGAGAGCAGAGGTTGGAGACTGAGGTGCAGAAGGACTGTTACAGAGAGAAGATGTTAAAGACTGGGGTTCAAATGGGGTTCATATGGATCTGACTTAGGTGTAGAAGGATTGTAACAGACAGCAGAGGTAGTAGACTGTGGTGTAGGAGGTTCATTTCAGACAGCAGAGTTTTCAGACTGTGGTGCAGAAGGACTGTTGCAGAGACCAGATGTTGAAGACTGGGGTGTAGAAGGACTGTTGTAGACAGCAGATGATGGAGACTGGGGTGCAGAAGGACCGTTGCAGAGAACAGAGTTTTCAGACTAAAGTGCAGAAGGATTGTTACAGAGAGCAGAGTTTTTAGACTGGGGTGCAGAAGGACTGTTGCAGAGAGCAGATATTGGAGACTGAAATGCAGAAGGACTGTTGCAGAGAGAAGAGGTTGGAGACTGGGTTGCAGAAGGACTGTTGCAGAGAGCAGAGGTTGGAGACTAAGGTGCAGAAGGACACTTCGAGCAGAAGTTAGAGACTGGGCTGCAGAAAGACTGATACAGTAAGCAGAGACTCTAGTATGGGGTGCAGAAAGAACGTTACAGAGAGTAGAGTTTAGAGAATGCAGTACAGAAGGACTGTTGCAGGGAGCAGAATTTAGAGACTGAAGTGCAGAAGGACTGTTGCAGAGAGCAGAGGTTGGAGACTGAGGTGCAGAAGTCCTGTTACATAGAAAAAAGTTTGGAGACTGAGGTGCAGAAGGATCGTTGTAAATACAAGAGCTTGGAGATAGGGGTGCAGACGGATCTTACAGAGAGCAGAAGTTAGAGACTGCTGTGCAGAAGTACTGTTGCAGAGATCAGGGGTTGGAGACTTGCGTGCAGTAGGATCATTGCAGAGAGCAGAGGTTGGAGATTGGGATGCAGAAGGATCATTGCAGAGAGCAGAGTTTGGAGACTGGGGTGCAGAAGGCCTGCTACATAGAGCAGAGTATGGAGACTGGCGTGCAGACGGCCTGTTACAGAGAGGAGAGGTTGGAGACTGGGGTGCAGATTGACTGTTATAGAGACCAGAGTTTGGAGACTGGGTTGCTTAAGGATTTTACAGAGAGTAGAGGTTAGAGACTGATGTGCAGGTGTACTGTTACAGAGAGCAGTGGTTGGAGACTGTGGTGAAGAAGAATCATGCAGAGAGCAGAGGTTTCAGACTGAGGTTCAGAAGGACTGTTACAGGGAGCAGAGGTTGAAGACTAAGGTGTATAAGGACTGTTACAGAAGGCAGAGTTTGGAAATTGGCGTGCAGAAGGACCGTTAAAGAGAGCAGAGTTTGGAGTCTGCGGTTTAGGACTGATACCGAGAGCAGAGGTTGGAGAATGGGGTGCACAAGGTCTGTTAAATAGAGCAGAGTTTGGAGACTGAGGTGCAGAAAGATCGTCACAAAGAGCAGAGGTTGAAGACTGTGGTGCAGAAGGCCTGTTACACAGAACAGAGTTTGGAGACTGAGGTGAAGAAGAATTTTTACAGAGAGCAAAGTTTGGACACTGATGTGCAGAAGGACTGTTACAGATAGCAGAGCTTAAAGACTGGGGTGCAGAACAACTGAAACAGAGAGCAGAGGTTGGAGACTTAGGTGCAGAAGGATCGCTACAGAGAGCAGAGTTTGGAGACTGGGGTGCAGCAGGACAGATTTAGAGAGCACTGGTTGGATACTGGGGTGCATAATAAATGTTGCAGAGAGCAGAGGATTGAGACTGGGGTGAAGAAGGACTGTAGCAGAGAGCAGAGGTTGGAGACTGGGGTGCAGAAGGACTGTTGCAGAGAGCACATGTTGGAGACTGTGATGCAGAAGGATCGTTGCAGAGAGCAGAGTTTGGATACAGGGGTGTAAAAGGACTGTTGCAGACAGAAGAGATTGAAGACTGTGGTGCATGCAGAAGGACTGTTGCAGAGAGCAGAGTTTGGAGACTGAGGTGCAAGAGGACTTTTACAGAGAGCAGAGCTTGGAGACTGGGGTGCAGAATAACTGATATAAAAAGAAGAGTTTGGAGTCTCGGGTGCTGAAGGATCGTTAAAGACAGCAGAGGTTGGAGACTGCAGTACAGAAGGAGTGTTACAAAGAGCAGAGTTTTGAGCCTGGGGTGTAGAAAGACTTTTGCTGAGAACAGAGGTTGGAGAATGGGGTGCAGAAGGAATGTTTCATACAGCAGAATTTTAGACTGAGGTGCAGAAGGACTGTTATAGAGAGCAAAGTCTGGAGACCGGGGTGAAGAAGGATCTTACAGAGACCAGAGGTTTTAGACTGGGGTGCAGAAAAACTGTTGCAAAGAGCAGATTGGAGAGTGAGGTGCAGAAGGACTGTTACAGAGAGCAGAGGTTGGAGACTGGGGTGCAGAATAAATGATATGGAAAGTAGAGTTTGGAGACTGGGGTGCAGAAGGAATGTTACAGACAGCAGATGTTGAAGACTGCGGTACAGAAGAACTGTTACAGAGAGCAGAGTTTGGAGCCAAGGGTGCAGAAGGACTGTTGCAGAGAACAGAGGTTGGATACTGGGGTGCAGAAGAACCATAGAAGAGAACAGAATTTGGAGACTGAGGTGCAGAAGGACTGTTATAAAGAGCAAAGTTTGCAGGCCGGGGTGAAGAAGGATCTTACAGAAAGCAGAGGTTGGAGACTAGGGTGCAGAAGGACTGTTGCAGGGAGCAGTGGTTGGAGACTGAGGTGGGAAAGATCATTGCAGAGAGAAGAAGTTGGAGACTGGGGTGCATTAGGCCTGTTACAGAGAGCAGAGTTTGGAGACTGGGGTGCAGAAGACCTGTTACAGAGAACAGAGGTTGGAGACTGGTGTGCATAAGGATTGTTACAGATAGCAGAGGATGAAGACTGAAGTACAGAAGGATCATTGCGAAGAGCAGAGGTTGGATTCTGAGGGTCAGAAGGATCATTACAGAGAGTAGAGGTTTCAGACTGTGGTGCAGAAAGATAGTTACAGAGAGCAGAGGTTGGATACTGGGGTGCAGAAGGACAGTTACAGAGAGCACAGATGGAGACTGGGGTGCAGAAGAAATGTTGCAGAGAGCAGAAGTTGGAGACTGGGGTGCAGAAGGACTCTTACTGAGAGCAGAGGTTGGAGACTTGGGTGCAGAAAAACTGATACAGAAAGCTGACGTTGGAGACTGGGGTGCAGAAGGACAGTTACAGAGAGCAGAGTTTTGAGACTGCGGTACAGAAGGACTGTTACAGAGAGCAGAGTTAGGATACTGGTGTGCAAAAGGACTGATTTAGAAAGCATAGGTTGGATAATGGGGTTCAGAAGGCCTGTTACAGAGAGCAGTGGTTGGAGACTGAGGTGCTGAAGGTTCATTACAAAGAGAAGAGGTTGGACACTGAGGTGCAGAAGGACTCTTACAGAGAGGAGCAGTTGGAGACTGGGGTGCAGAAAGCTTCTTACAGAGAGCAGAGGAAGGAGACTGGGGTGAAGAAGGACAGTTGGAGAGAGCAGAGGATGGAAACTGAGGTGAAGAAGGATCGTTGCAGAGAGAAGAGGTTGGAAACTGGGTTGCATAAGGCCTTTTACAGAGTGCAGAGTTTGGAGAGTGGGGTGCAGAAGGTTTGTTATAGAGAGCAAAGTTTGGAGACTAAGGTGCAGAAGGATCATTCAGAGAGTAGATGTTGGAGACTGGGGTACAGAAGGACCATTACAGATTGCAGAACTTGGAGATTGAGGTGGAGAAGGATCCTGCAGAGAGCAGAGGTTGAACACTGAGGTGCAGAAGGATAGCTACAGAGAGCAGAGGTTGGAGACTGGGGTGCAGCAGGACAGTTACAGAGAGCACAATTTGGAGACTGGGGTGTTGCAGAGAGCAGAGTATTGCGACTGGGGTGAAGAAAGACTATAGCGGAGATCAGAGGTTGGAGACTGGGGTGCAGAAAAACTGTTGCAAAGAGCAGACGTTGGAGACTGGGATGCAAAAGGATCCTTGCAGAGAGCAGTGGTTGGAGACTGGGGTGTAGAAGTACTGTTGCAGAGAGAAGATCTTGGAGACTGGGGTGCAGAAGGACTGTTTCAGAGAGCAGAGGATGGAGACTGAGGTGCAGAAGGACTGTTACCGAGAACAGAGGATGAAGACTGGGGTAAAGAAAAATCGTTGCAAAGAGCAGAGGTTTTAGACTGAGGCTTAGAAGGACTGTTACAGAGAGCAGAGGTTGAAGTCTTAGGTGCAGAAGGACTGTTACAGAGAGCAGAGTTTGGAGACTGGTGTGCAGAAGGACCGTTGCACAGAGCAGATGTTGGAGACTGGGGTGCAGAAGGACTGTTACAGAGAGGAGGCATTGAAGACTGAGGTTCAGAAGGATTGTTACAGAGAGCAAAGTTTGAATACTGGGGGCAGAAGGACCATTACAAAGAACAAAGGTTGGAGACTGATGTGCAGAAGGACTAATCCAGAGAGCAGAGGTTGGATACTGTGGTGCAGAAGGAGTGTTACAGAGAGCAGATGTTGGAGACTGGGATGTAAATGGTTGTTACAGATAGCAGAGTCTGGAGACTGGGGTTCAGAAGGACTTTTGCAGAGAGTAGAGTTTAGAGACTGAGGTGCAAAAGGATCGTTGCAGAGAGAAGAGGTTAGAGACTGGGTTGCAGAAAGACTTTTTCAGAAAGCAGAGGTTGGCAATTGCGGAGCAGAAGAACTGTTACAAAAAGAAGAGTTTGGAGACTGCAATACAAAAGGAATGTTACAGGGAGCAGAGGTTGGAGACTGGGTAGAAGAAGAACTACAGTTACAGAGAGTACAGGTTGGAGACTGGGGTGCAGAAGAAATGTTGCAGAGAGCAGAGTTTGGAGACTTGGGTGCATAAGGACTGATGCAGAGAGCAGAGATTGGAGCCTGGGGTGCAGAAGAAGTGATACACAAAGCTGAGGTTGGAGACTGGCGTTCAGAAGGACCGTTACAGGGAGAAGAGTTTGGAGACTGCAGTAAAGAAGGACTTTTACAGAGAGCAAATTTTTGAGACTGGGGTGCAGAACGACTGTTGCAGAGAACAGAGGGTGGATTCTGGGGTGCAGAAAAACCGTTGCAGAGAGAAGAGTTTGGAGACTGAGGTGCAGAAGTATTGTTACAGAGAGCAGATGTTGGAGACTGGGGTCCAAAAGGACTGTTGCAGAGAGTAGAGTTTGGAGACTGAGGTGAAGAAAGATCGTTTCAGAGAGAAGAGGTTGGAGACTGGGGTGCAGAAGGCCTGTTACAGAGAGCAGAGATTGGAGACTGGGGTGTAGAAGGCCTGTTACAGAGAGCAGAGTTTGGAGACTGGGGTGCAGAAGGAATTTTACAGATAGCACAATTTCGAGACTGGGTTTCTCAAAGATCTTACAGAGAGCATTTTGGAGACTGAGGTTCAGAAGGACTATTACAGAGAGCAAAGGTTAGAAACTGGGGTGCAGAAGGATTGTGGCATAGAGCAGAGTTTTCAGACTTAGCTTCAGAAGGACTGTTTCAGAGAGCAGATGTTGGATCCTGGGGTGCAGAAGGACTATTGCAGAGAGCAGAGTTTTGAGACCAGGGTGCAGAAGGATAGTTGCAGAGAGCACAGGTTGGAGACTGGGTTGCAGAACGCCTGTTACAGAGAGCAGAGGTTGAAGACTGGGGTGCAGAAGGCCTGTTACAGAGAGCAGAGTTTGGATACTGGGGTGCAGAAGGACTGTTACAGATAGCAGCATTTGGAGAATGCGTGGCAGAAGGATCTTACAGAGAATAGAGGTTGGAGATGGAGGTGCAGAAGGACTTTTACAGAGAGTAGAGTGTGGAGACTGCAGAGGAAGTGTTCCAGAGAGCAGAATTTGGATATTGAGGTGCAGAAGAACTGTTACTAAGAGCAGAGGTTGGAGACTGGGGTGCAGAAGGACTGTTGCAGAGAGCAGAGTTTGGAGACTGAGGTGCAAAAGGACTGTTACAGAGAGCAGAGTTTATAAACTGGGGTGTATAAGGACCGTTGCTGTGAGCAGAGATTGGAGCCTGGGAAGAAGAAGGATCGTAGCAGAGAGCAGATGTTGGAGACTGGGGTGCAGAAGGACTGTTAAAAAGAGCAGAGGTTGGAGACTGAGGTACAGAAGGACTTTTACAAAGAGCAGAATTTGGAGATGATGTGAAGAAGGATCGTTACAGAGAGCAGAGGTTGGAGACTGTGTTGCAGAAGGAGTGATACAAAGAACAGAGTTTGGAGACTGGGGTGCAGGAGGATCGTTGCAGAGAATAGAGGTTTGAAACTAAGGTGGAGAAGAAACGTTACACAGAGCAGATTTTGGTTACTGGGGAAAAAAGGACTGCTGCAGAGAGCAGAGGTTGGAGACTAAGGTGCAAAAGAACTGATACAAAGAGCAGATATTGGAGACTGGGGTGCAGAAGTACTGTAGCAGAGAGCAGAGGTTGGAGACTGGGGTGCAGAAGGACTGTTGCAGAGAGCAGAGCTTGGAGACTGGGGTGCAGAAGTACTGTTGCAGAGAGCAGTGGTTGGAGACTGGGGTGCAGAAGGACTGTTGCAGATAACAGTGTGGAGACTGGGGTGCAGAAGAACCGTTGCAGAGAGCAGAGGTTGGAGACTGAGGTGCAGAAGGATTGTTACAGAGAGCAGAAGTTGGATACTGGGGTGCAGAAGGACTGTTGCACAGAGCAGAGGTTGGAGACTGAGGTTAAGAAGAATCCTTGCAGAGAGAAGAGGTTGGCGACTGGGGTGTAGAAGGCTTGTTACAGAGAGCAGAGTTTGTAGACTGAGGTGCAGAAGGACTGTTAAAGATAGTACAATTTCCTGACTAGGTTGCAGAAGGATATTACAGAGTGCATTTTGTAGACTGAGGTTCAGAAAGACTGTTACAGAGAGCAAAGTTTGGAAACTCGGGTGCAGAAGGATTTTTGCAGAGAGCCAAGTTTTCAGACTGAGGTGCAAAAGGACTGTTTCAGAGAGCAGATGTTGGATCCTGGGTTGCAGAAGGACTGTTACAGAGAGCAGATTTTGAAGACTGGGATGCAGAAGCATGGTTGCAGAGAGCACAGGTTGGAGCCTGGGGTTCAGAAGGCCTGTTACAGAGAGCAGAAGTTGAAGACTGGGGTGCAGAAGGCTTGTTACAGAGAGCAGTGTTTGGAGAATGGGGTACAGAAGACTGTTACAGAGAACAGCGTTTAGAGAATGGGTTGCAGAAGGATCTTACAGAGAGCTGAGGTTGGAGACTGAGGTGCAGAAGGACTTTTACAAATAGTAGAGGTTGGAGACAGGGGTTCAGGAGGACTTTTTTAGAGAGCAGAGTTTGGAGACTGTGGTGCAGAAGGACTGTTACAGAAAGAAGATTTTGGAAACTGGGATGTAGAAGGACCGTTCCAGAGAGCAGAGGTTGGAGCCTGGGGAGAAGGAGGATCGTTGCAGAGAAAAGATGTTAAATTCTGGGGTGCAGAAGGACTAATAAAGAGAGCAGAGTTGGGAGACTGGGTTTCAGAAGGCCTGTTACACATTGCCGAACTTGGAGACTGAGGTGCAGAATGACTTTTACAGAGAGGAGAGGTTGGAGACTGTGGTGCAAAAGGATTCTTACAGAGAGCAGAGAATGGAGACTGGGGTGCAGAAGGATCGTTGCAGAGAGCAGAGGTTGGAGAATGAGGTGCAGAAGGATCGCTTTAGAGAGCAGAGGTTGGAGACTGGGTTGCAGCAGAACAGTTACAGAGAGCACAGGTTGGAGACTTTTGTGCAGAAGAAATGTTGCAGAGAGCAGAGGTTTATGACTGGGGTGCAGATGTACTGTATCAGAGAGCAGAGGTTGTATACTGAGGTGCAGAAGGACTGTTGCAGAGAGCAGAGGTTGGAGACTGAGGTGCAGAAGGCCTATTACAGAGAGCAGAGTTTGAAGACTGAGGTGCAGAAGGACTGTTTCAGAGATGAGAGGTTGGATACTGGGGTTTAGTAGGAACATTGCAGAGAGCAGAGGTTGAAGACAGGCGTGCAGAATGACCGTTGCATAGAGCAGAGTTTGGAGACATTTGTGCAGAAGGCCTGTTACAGAGAGGAGAGGTTGGAGACTAGGGTGCAGAAGGACTGTTATAGAGAGCAGTGTTTGGAGACTGAGTTGCAAGTGGACTGTTACAGAGATCCGTGGTTGGAGACTGGGGTGCAGAAGAATCGTGGAGAGCAGAGGTTTCAGACTGAGGTACAGGTGAACTTTTACAGAGAGCAGTGATTGGATACTGGGTTGTAGAAGGACTTTTACAGAGAGCAGAGTTTGGAGACTCAGGTGCAGAAACACTGTTACAGGAAGCAGAGTTTGGAAATTAAGGTGCAGATGGACTGTCACAGTGAGCAGAGTTTGGAGACTGTGGTATAGGACTGTTACCTAGAGCAGAGGTTGGAGACTGGAGTGCAGAAGCACTCTTACATAGAGCATAGGATGGAGACTGAGGTGAAAAGGATAGATACAGAGAACAGATTTTGGAGACTGGGGTTCAGGCAGACTGATACAGAAAGCAGAGTTTGGAGACTGGGGTGTAGAAGGACCTTTACAAAGAGCAGAGGTTGGAGACTGTGAAACAGAAGGACTGTTACAGAGAATAGATCTCGGAGACTGGGAGCAGAAGAACTGTTGCAGAGAGCAGAGGTTGGAGACTGGGGTGGAGAAGTAATGTTATAGAGAGCAGAGTTTGGAAACTAGAGTACAGAAGAATTTTATAGAGAGCAGAGGTCGGAGACTGTAGTTCAGAAAGAACTGTAACTGAGAGCAGAGTTTGGAGACTAGGTTCCAGAAGGATCCTTGCAGAGAGAGGAGTTTGGAGACTGGGGTGCAGAAGGAGTGTTGCAGAGAGCAGATGTTGAAGACTGGGGTTCAGAAGGAATGTTGCAGAGAGCATATTTTAAAGACTGGGGTGCAGAAGGACTGTTACAGAGAGCACAGGTTGGAGACTGATGTGCAGAAGGACTGGTACAGAGAGCAGAGTTTGGAGATTTTGGTGTAGAAGGACTGTTAAAGAGAGCACAGGTTGGAGACTGCGGTTCAGATGGATATTACAGAGAGCAGATTTTGGAGACTGGGGTTCAAAACGACTGTTGCAGACAGCAGATGTCGAAGACTGGGGTGGAGAAGAATTGTTGCAGAGAGAAGAGGTTGGAGACTGGGGTGCAGAAAGCCTGTTACAGAGAGCAGAGTTTGGAGAATGGGTTGCAGAAGTCCTGTTACAGAGAGAAGAATTTGGAGACTGTTGTGCAGAAGGACAGGTACAAAGTGCAGAGTTTAAAGACTGGGTTGCAGAAGGATCTTGCAGAGAGCAGAGATGGGAGACTGAAATGCAGAAGGACTGTTACAGAGAGCCGAGGTAGGAGACTGGGGTGTAGAAGGGTCGTTGCAGAGAGTAGAGTTTTAAGACTGAGGTGCAGAATGACTGTTGCAGAGAGCAGATGTTGGAGACTCGCGTGCAGCAGGACTGTTACAGAAAGCAGAGGTTGGATACAGGGGTGCAGAAGCATCTTACAGAGAGCAGAATTTGGAGACTGAGGTGCAAGTGGACTGTTGCAGAGATCACAGGTTGGAGACTGGGGTGCAGAAGGATCATTGCGGAGAGCACATTATGGAGACTGGGGTGCAGAAGGCCTGCTACAGAGAGCAGAGTTGGGAGACTGGCGTCCAGATGGCCTGTTACAGAGAGGAGAGGTTGGAGACTGGGGTGCAGAAAGACTGTTATAGAGAGCAGAGTTTGGAGACTGGGGTGCAGAAGGCCTGCTACAGAGTGCAGAGTTGGGAGACTGGCGTCCAGAAGGCCTGTTACAGAGAGGAGAGTTTGGGGACTGGGGTGCAGCAGGACTGTTATAGAGAGCAGAGTTTGGAGACTGCGTTGCTGAAGGATCTTACGAAGAGAAGAGTTTGTACACTGAGGTGCAGGTGGACTGTTACAGAGAGCAGTGTTTGGAGACTGGGGTGCAGAAGTATCCTGCAGAGAGCATAGGTGTCAGACTGAGGTGCAGAAAAACTGTTACAGAGAGCCGAATTTGGAGACTGGAATGGTACAGAGAGCACAGGTTGGAGACTGAGGTGCAGAAGGATAGATACAGAGAGCAGAGGTTTGAGACTGTCGTTGTGAAGGACCGTTACAGAGAGCAGATGTTGGCAACTGGAGAGCAGAAGGACTGTTGAAGAGGACAGTGTTTGGAGACTGGGGTGCCGCAGGACACTTGCAGAAAGCAGAGGTTAAATACTGGGGTGAAGAAGAAATGTTACAAAGAGAAGAATTTGAAAACTGGAGTGCAGAAGAATCTTACAGAGATCAGAGTTTGGAGACTGTGGTGCAGAAGGACTGTTGCAAAGAGCAGAGATTGGAGACTGAGGTGCAGAAATCCTGTTACATAGAGAAGAGCTAGAAGAAAGGGGTGCAGAAGGATCATACAGAGAGCAGCATTTGGAGACTTAGGTGCAGAAGGACTATTGTAGAAATCAGAGTTTGAAGACTGGGGTGTGGAAGGATCATTGCAGAGAGCAGAGTTTGGAGACTGGGGTGCAGAAGTATCATTTCAAAGATCAGAGTTTGGAGACTGGCATACAGAAGTCCAGTTACAGAGAGGAGATGTTGGAGACTGGGGTGCAGAAGGATTGTTATACAGAAAAGAGGTCGGAGACTGGGGTGTAGAAGGCCTGTTACGGAGAGCAGAGTTTTGAGAAGGGGTGCAGAAGTACTTTTACAGAGAGTAAAGTTTGGAGAATAAGGTGCAGAAGGATCGTTATAGAGAGCAGAGGTTAGAGACTGGGTTGCAGAGGGACTGCTGCAGAGAGCAGAGGCTCGACATGGGGTGTAGAAGAACTGTTGCAGAGAGCACAGGTTTGAGATTTGCGTGCAGAAGCACTGTTGCAGAGAGTAGAGTTTGGAGACTGCCTTTCAGTAGGAGTGTTTCAGAGGCAGAGTTTGGAGACTTTGGTGCAGACTGTTGCGGAGAGCGGGTATTGGAGACTGGGTTGCAGAAGGACTGTTGCAGAGAGCAGAATTTGTAGACTGAGGTGCAGAAGGACTGTTACAGAGATCAAGATTGGAGATTGGGGTGCAGATGGACTGATACAGAAAGCAAAGTTTGAAGACTCCGGTTCAGGAAGACTGTTGCAGACATCAGAGGTTGGAGAATGGAGTGCAAAAGGCCTGTTACACAGAGCAGAGGTTGGAGACTGGGGTGCAAAAGGACTGTTACAAACAGCAGAGTTTGGAGACAGGGTTGCAGAAGGATCTTACAGAGAGAATATTTTGGAGACTATAGTACAGCAGGACTGTTATCGAGAGAAGAGGTTGGAGACTTGGGTGCAGAATGATGGTTGCAGAGAACAGAGTTTTCAGACTGAGGTGCAGAAGGACTGTTGCAGAGAGCAGATGTTGGAGAGTGGCGTGCAGAAGGACTGTTGCAGAGAGCAGAGGTTGGAGACTGGGGTGCAGAAGGACCGTTACAGAGAGCAGAATTTTGAGACTGTGGTACAGAAGGACTGTTACAGAGAGCAGAGGTTGAATACTGGGGTGCAGAAAGACTGATGCAGAGAAAAGATTTTGGAGACTGGGGTGCAGACGGACCGTTTTAGAGAGCAGAGGTTCGAGACTCAGGTGCAGAAGTATTGTTACAGAGAGCAGAGGTAGGAAACTGGTTTGCAAGAGGACTGATAAATAAAGCATAGGTTTGAGAATGGGGTTAAGAAGGCCTGTTACAGAGAACAGCTGTTGGAAACTGAGGTCCTGAAGTTTCATTACAGAGAGCAGAGGTTGGAGACTGAGGTGCAGTAGGACTGTTACAGAGAGGAGCGGTTGCAGACAGGGGTGCAGAAGAATTCTTACAGAGAGCAGAGGATGGAGACCGGGGTGCAGAAGGAGTGTTACAGAGAACAGAGGATGGAGACTGTTGTGCTGAAGAAGCGTTACAGAGAGCAGAGTTTGTAGATTGGTGACCAGAAAAACTGTTACAGAAAGGAGAGGTTGGAGTGCAGAAGGTCGGTTAACAGAGAGCAGAGTTTGGAGACTGAGTTGAAGAAGAATTTTTACAGAGAGCAGATTTTGGACACTGAGGGGTAGAAGGACTGTTACAGAGAGCAGAGCTTAGAGACTTGGGTGCAGAACGACTGTTGCAGAGAGCAGAGGTTGGAGACTGGGGTGCAGAAAGACTGTTGCAGACAGCATATGTTAGAGACTGATGCAGAAGGATCGTTGCAAAGAGCAGAGTTTGGAGACTTGGGTGTAGAAGGACTGTTGCAGAGAGAAGAGCTTAAAAACTGGGGTGAAGAAGGACTGTTCCATAGAGCAGAAGTTGGAGACTGAGGTGCAGAAGGACTCTTATAGAGAGCAAAGTTTGGAGACCGGGGTGAAAAAGGATCTTACAGAGAGCAGAGGTTGGATACTGGGGTGCAGAAGAACTTTTGCAAAGAGCAGAGGTTGGAGAGTGATGTGCAGAAGGACTGTTACAGAGAGCAGAGTTTGGAGACAGGGGTGCAGAATAAATAATATTGAAAGTAGAGTTTGGAGACTGAGGTGCAGAAAAAACATTACAGACAGCAGATGTTGGAGACTGCGGTACAGAAGAACTGTTACAGAGATCAGAGTTTGGATCCTGGGGTGCAGAAGGACTGTTTCAGTAAACAGAGGTTGTATACTGGGGTGCAGAAAGACCGTAGCAGAGAGCAGAGTTTTGAGCCTGAGGTGCAGAAGGACTTTTATAGAGAGCAAACTTTGGAGGCCGGGGTGCAGAAGGACTCTTGCAGAGAGCAGTGATTTGAGACTGAGGTGGAGAAGGATCATTGCAGAGAGAAGAGGTTGGACACTCGGTTGCATTAGGACTGTTACAGAGAGCAGAGTTTGGAGACTGGGGTGCAGAAGACCTGTTACAGAGAACAGAGGTTGGAGACTGGTGTGCATAAGGATTGTTACAGATAGCAGAGGATGGAGACTGAGGTGCAGAAGAATTGTTACAGAGAGCAGAGGTTGCAGACTGGGATGCAGAAGGATCATTGCGGAGAGCAGAGGTTGGATTCTGAGGGGCAGAAGGATCCTTGCAAGGAGCAGAGGTTTCAGACTGTGGTGCAGATAGATCGTTACAGAGAGCAGAGGTCGGAGACTGGGGTGCAGAAGGACAGTTACAGAGAGCACAGATGGAGACTGGGGTGCAGAAGAAATGTTGCAGAGAGAAGTTGGAGACTGGGGTGCAGAAGGACTTTTACTGAGAGCAGAGTGTGGAGACTGTGGTTCAGAAGAACTGATATAGAAAGGTGACGTTGAAGACTGGGGTGCAGAAGGACTGTTACAGAGAGCAGAGTTTTGAGACTGTTGTACAGAAGGACTGTTTAAGAGAGCAGAGTTAGGATACTGGTGTGCAAAAGGACTGATTTAGAAAGCATAGGTTGGAGAATGGGGTTAAGAAGGCCTGTTACAGAGAGCAGTGGTTGGAGACTGATGTGCTGAAGGTTCATTACAGAGAGCAGAGGTTGGACACTGAGGTGCAGAAGGACTGTTATAGAGAGGAGCGGTTGGAGACTGGGGTGCAGAAAAATTGTTACAGAGAGCAGAGGAAGGAGACTAGGGTGCAGAAGGACAGTTGCAGAGAGCAGAGGATGGAGACTGAGGTGATGTAGGATCGTTGCAGAGAGAAGAGGTTGGAAACTAGGTTGCAGAAGGCCTGTTACAGAGTGCAGAGTTTGGAGAGTGGGGTGCAGAAGGTTTGTTACAGAGAACAGAGGTTGGAGACTAAGGTGCAGAAGTATCGTTTCAGAGAGCAGAGGTTGGAGACTTGGGTGGAGAAGGACCGTTACAGATTGCAGAACTTGGAGATTGAGGTGGAGAAGGATCTTGCAGAGAGCAGAGGTTGAAGACTGAGGTGCAGAAGAATAGTTACAGAGAGCACAGGTTGGAGACTGGGGTGCAGAAGAAATGTTGCAGAGAGCAGAGTTTTGAGACTAGGGTGAAGAAGGACTGTAGCGGAGTGCAGAGGTTGGAAACTGGGGTGCAGATGGACTGTAGCAGAGAGCAGACGTTGGAGACTGGGATGCAAAAGGATCCTTGAAGAGAGCAGAAGTTGGTGACTGGGGTGCAGAAGGACTGTTGCACAGAGCAGAGGTTGGAGACTGAGGTTATGAAGGATACTTGCAGAGAGAAGCGGTTGGAGACTGGGGTGAAGAAGGCCTGTTACAGAGAGCAGAGATTCGAGACTGGGGTGTAGAAGGCCTTTAACTGAGAGCAGAGTTTGTAGACTGAGGTGCAGAAAGACTGTTAAAGATAGCACAATTTCCTGACTGGGTTGCAGAAAGATATTACAGAGAGCATTTTGTAGACTGAGGTTAAGAAGGATTGTTACAGAGAGCAATGTTTTGAAACTCGGGTGCAGAAAGATTTTTCCAGAGAGCTGAGTTTTCAGACTTAGGTGCAGAAGGACTGTTTCAGAGTGCAGATATTGGATCCTGGGATGTAAAAAGACCGTTGCAGAGAGCAGAGTTTGGAGCCTGGGGAGAAGAAGGATAATTGTAGAGAGTATATGTTGGAGACCGGGGTGCAGAAGGACTATTAAAGAGAGCAGAGGTTGGAGACTGAGTTGCAGAAAGATCATTTCTGAGTGAAGAGGTTTGAGATGGGGTACAAAAGGACTGTTACAGATTGCAGAACTTGGAGACTGAGGTGCAGGATGACGTTTACAAAGAGGAGAGTTTGGAGACTGGGGTGCAAAATGATTCTTCCAGAGAGCAGAGAATGGGGACTGGGGTGTAGAAGGATCGTTTCAGGGAGAACAGGTTGGAGAATGAGGTCCAGAAGGATCGCTATAGAGAGCAGAGGTTGAAGACTGGGTTGCAGCAGGAAAGTTAAAGAGAGCAAAGGTTGGAGACTTGGGTGCAGAAGAAATGTTGCAGAGAGCAGAGGTTGGAGACTGGGGTGCAGAAGGACTGTAGCAGAGAGCAGAGGTTGTAGACTGGGGTGCAGAAGGACTATTGCAGAGAGCAGTTGTTAGAGACTGGGATGAATAAGGATCATTGCAGAGAGCAGAGGTTGGAGACTGCGGTTTAGAAGGACTGTTGCAGAGAGCAGAGGTTGGAGACTGAGGTGCAGAAGAATCGTTGCAGAGAGAAGAGGTTGGAGACAGGGGAACAGAAGTCCTGTTACAGAGAGCAGAGTCTGAAGACTGGGGTGCAGAAGACCTGTTCCAGTGAGCAGAGGTTGAAGACTGGTGTCCAGAAGGATCGTTACATATAGCACAGTTTGTAGACTGGGGTGCAGAAGGACTGTTACAGAGAGCAGATGTTGGAGACAGAGGTGCAATAGGATTGTTACAGAGTGAAGAGATTGGAGACTGGGGTGCAGAAGGACCTTTACAGAGATCAAAGGATAAAGACTGAGGTGCAGAAGGACTTTTACAGAGAGCATAGTTTGGAGACTGTGGTGCTAAACGATCATTGCAGAGAGAAGATTTTGGAGACTGGGGTGCAGAACGACTCTTACAGAAAGCAGAGGTTGGCAATTGGGGAGCAGATGGACCGTTACAAAAAGAAGAGTTTGGAGACTGCGATACAAAAGGACTTTTACAGAGAGCAAAGTTTGGAGACTGAATAAAAGAAGGATCATTGAAGAGAGCAGATGTTGGAGACTGGGGTGCAGAAGGACTGTCACAGAGAGCACAGGTTGGAGACTGGGGTGCAGAAGAAATGTTGCAGTGAGCAGAGTTTGGAGACTTGGGTGCAGAGGGATTGATACAGAGAGCAGAGGTTTGAGACTGGGTGCAGATGGAGTGTTACAGATTGCATAAGTTGTATACTGAGGTGCAGAAAGGCTCTTAAATAGAAGAGAGGTTTGAGACAGTGGTGTCAAAGGATTCTTACAGAGAGCAGAGAGTGGAGACTGGGGTGCAGAAGGAGTGTTACAGAGAGCAGGGTTTGGAGATTGGGGTTCAGAAGAACTGTTACAGAAAACAGAGGTTGGAAACTGTGGTGCAGAAGGCCTGTTAAAGAGAGCAGAGTTTTGACATGAGGTGGAGAAGGATCCTTAAAGAGAGCAGAGGTTGGACACTGATGTGCAGAAGGACTGTTACAGAGAGCAGAGGTTGGAGACTGGGGTGCAGAAGGACTGTTGCAGAGAGCAGAGGTTAAAGACTGGGATGCAGAAGCATCGTTGCAGAGAGCAGAGGTTGGGGACTGAGGTGCAGAAGGATCTTTACAGAGAGCAGAGTTTGGAGACTGGGGTGCAGTAGGATAGTTTCAGAGAGCACAGGTTAAAGACTGGAGTGGAAAAAAAATGTTGAAGAGAGCAGAGGTTGGAGACTGGGGTGCAGAAGGACTGTAGCAGAGAGCAGCGGTTGGAGACTGGGGTGTAGAAGGACTCTTGCAGAGAGCAGACGTTGGAGACTGGGATGCAGAAGAATTGTTGCAGAGAGCAGATGTTGAATACTGGGGTATAATAAGCCGTTTGCAGAGAGCAGAGGTTGGAGACTGGGGTGCAGATGGACTGTTGCAGAGAGCAGAGGTTGGAGACTGTGGTGCAGAAAAAATGTTATAGACAGCAGAGGTTGGAGACTGAGGTGCAGAAGGACTGTTACAGACAGCAGAGTTTTTAGACTGGGGTGCAGAATAACTAATATGGAAAGTAGAGTTTGATGAATGGGGTGCAGAAAGTCTGTTACAGAGAGAAGAGTTTGTAGCCTGGGGTGCAAAAGGACAGCTGCAGAGAACAGAGGTTAGATACTAGGGTGCACCTGGGCAGTTGCAGAGAGATGAGTTTAGAGACTGAGGTGCAGAATGATTGTTACAGAGAGCAAAGTTTAGAAAACGGGGTGCAGAAGGATCTTACAGAGAGCCGACGTTGGAGACTGGGATGCAGAAGTATCGTTGCAGCGAGCAGAGGTTGGAGACTGCAGTGTAGAAAGACTTTTGCAGAGAGCAGAGTTTGGAGACTGGGGTGCAGAAGGCCTGTTACAGAGAGCAGAGTTTGGAGACTTGGTTTCTGGAGACCTGTTACAGAGAGCAGATGTTGGAAACTGGGCTGCAGAAAGATTGTTACAGATAGCACAGTTTGGAGACTTTTGTTTAGAAGGATTGTTGCAGAGAGCAGATGTTTCAGACTGAGTCTTAGAATGACTGTTACAGAGAGCATCGTTTGGAAATTAGGGTGCAGAAGGAGCGTTATACAGAGAAGTGCTTGGAGACGGGGTGCAGACGGACCATTGCAGAGAGCAGATGTGGGAGACTGGGGTGCAGTAGGACTGTTACAGAGAGCAGACATTGGAGACAGAGGTGCAGAAGGATTGTTACAGAGAGCAGTGATTGGAGACTGGGGTGCAGACGGACCATTACAGAGAGCAAAGGATGGAAACTGAGGTGCAGAAGGACTTTTACAGAGAGCAGAGGTTGGAGACTGAGGTGTACAAAGATCGTTGCAGAGAGAAGAGTTTGGAGACTGGGGTGCAGAAGAACTTTTACAGAAAACAGAGGTTGGCAATGGGGGAGCAGATGGACCTTTACAAAGAGAAGAGTTTGGAGACTGCGATACAAAAGGACATTTACAAAGAGCAGAGTTTGGAGACTGGATAGAAGAAGGATCCTTGCAGAGAGCAGATGTTAGAGACTGGGGTGCAAAAAAAACTGTTACAGAGAGCACAGGATGGAGACTGGGGTGCAGAAGAAATGTTACAGACAGCAGAGTTTGAAGACTTGGGTGCATAAGACTTTGGCAGAGAGCAAAGTTTGGAGACTGTGGTGCAGAAGCACTGATACAGAGATCAGAGGTTGGAGACGGGGGTGCAGAAGAATCACTTCAGAGAGCAGAGGTTGAAAACTAAGGTGCAGAAGGATCCTTCCACAGAGCAGATTTTGGTTACTGGGGTATAAATGGACTACGGCAGAGAGCAGAGTTTGGAGACTGGGGTGCAGCTGGACAGTTACAGAGAGCATAGATTGGAGACTTGGGTCCAGAAGAAATGTTGCAGATAACAGAGTTTGGAGACTGGGGTGCAGAAGTACTGTAGCTGCAAGAAGAGGTTGGAGACTGGGGTGCAGAAAAACTGTTGCAGAGAGCAGACGTTGGAGACTGGGATGCAGAAAGATCGTAGTAGAGAGCAGATGTTGGATACTGGGCTATAATAAGATGTTTGCAGAGAGCAGAGGTTGGAGACTGGGGTGCAGATGGATTGTTGCAGAGAGCAGAGGTTGGAGACTGAGGTGCAGAAGGATCGTTGCAGAAATAAGAGTTTGGAGACTGAGGTGAAGAAGGCCTGTTTCAGAGAGCAGAGTATGGAGACTGGGGCGCAGAATACCTGTTACAGAGAGCAGAGTTTGCAGACTGGGGTGCAGAAGGATCATTGCAGACAGCAGAGGTTTAAGACTGAGGCTTAGAAGGACTGTTACAGAGAGCAGAGGTTGGAATCTGAGGTGCAGAAGGACTGTTACAGAAAGCAGAGGTTGGCAATTGGGGTGCAGAAGGACCGTTATAGAGAGAGGAGGTTGGAGACTGCGGTACAGAAGGACTGTTAGAGAGAGCAGAGTTTGAAGACTTTGGTGCAGAAGGACCGTTGTAGAGAGCAGATGTTGGAGACTAGGATGCAGAAGGACTGGTACAGAGAGCAGACGTTGGAGACAGAGGTGGAGAAGGATTGATAAAAAGAGCAGAGTTTAGAGACTGGGGTACAGAATTACCATTACAGAGAGCAAAGTTTGGAGACTGAGGTGCAGATGGACTTTTAGAGAGAGCAAAGTTTGGATACTGGGGTGCAGAAGGACTGTTACAAAGAGGAAGGGTTGGAGAAAAGAATTCAAAAGGATCTTACCCAGAGCAGAGTCTGGAGTCTGGGGTGCAGAAGGACTGTTGAAGAGAGCAGAGGTTGGAGATTGAGGTTCAGAAGGATTAGTACAGAAACAAGAGGTTGAAGACTAGATGTAGAAGGCCTGTTACAGAGTGCAGAGGTTTGAAACTGTGGTGCAGAATGATCGTTGCAGAGAGCAGAGGTTGGAAAGGGGTTCAGAAGGATCGTTGCAGAGAGCAGAGGTTGGAGACTGGGGTGCAGAAGAATCGTTGCAGATAGAAGAGGTTGGAGACTGGGGTGCAGAAGGCCTGTTACAGACAGCAAATGTTTGAGACTGGGGTGCAGAAGGATTGTTACAGATAGCACAGTTTGGAGAAGGGGGTTTAGAAGGATTGATGCAGAGAGCAGAGGTTTCAGACTGAGGCTTAGAAGGACTGTTACAGAGAGCAAAATTTAAAGTCTCAGGTGCAGAAGGAGTGTTTCAGAAAGCAGACGTTGGCAATTGGGGTGCAGAAGTACCGTTATAGAGAGAAGAAGTTGGAGACTGCGGTACAGAAGGACTGTTACAGAGAACAGACGTTGGAGAGAGAGGTGCAGAAGAATTTTTACAGAGAGCAGAGGTTGGAGACTGAGGTGCAGAAAAGTCGTTGCAGAGAGAAGATTTTGGAGACTGGGGTGCAGAAGGAGTGTTACAGAGAGCAGAGTTTGGAGATTGGGATGCAGAAGAACTGTTACTGTGAGCAGAGGTTGGAGACAGGGGTGCAGAAAGACTGTTTCAGAGAGCAGAGTTTGGAGACTGAGGTGCAGAAGGGCTGTTACAGAGAGCAGGTTTTGGAAACTGGGATGTAGAAGGACGATTGCAGAGAGCAGAGGTTGGAGCTTGGGGAGAAGTAGGATCGTTTCAGAGAGCAGATATTGGAGACTGGGTGCAGAAGGACTATTAAAGAGAGCAGAGGTTTGAGACTGAGGTGCAGAAAGATCATTTCTGAGTGCAGAGGTTTGAGACTGTGGTGCAGAAGGACTCTTACAGATTGCAGAACTTGGAGACGATGGTGCAGAAGGACTTTTACAGAGAGGAGAGATTGGAGACTGGGTTGCAAAAGGATTCTTACAGAGAGCAGAGAATGGAGACTGGGGTGCAGAAGGATCTTTGCAGAGAGCAGAGGTTGGAGAATGAGATGAAGAAGGAACGCTACAGAGAGCAGAATTTGGTGACTGGGTTTCAGCAGGAAAGTTACAGAGAGCACAGGTTGGAGACTTGGGTGCAAAAAAATGTTGCAAAGAGCAGAGGTTGGAGACTGGGGTGCATATGGACTGTTGAAGAGAGTAGAGTTTGGAGACTGTGGTGCAGAAGGAATGTTAAAGACAGCAGATGTTTTAGACTGGCGTACAGAATAACTGATACAGAAAGTAGAGTTTGGAGACTGGGGTGCATAAGGACTGTTACAGAGAGCAGAGTTTGTAGCCAGGGGTGCAGAAGGACAGCTGCAGAGAACAGAGGTTGGATACTGAGGTGCACAAGGGCCGTAGCAGAGAGATGAGTTTGGAGACTGACATGCAGAATGACTGTAACAGAGAGCAAAGTATGGAGAACAGGGTTCAGAAGGATCTTGCAGAGAGCAGCCGTTAGAGACTGAGATGCAGAAGGATCGTTGCCGAGAGCAGAGGTTGGAGACTGGGGTGTAGAAGGACTATTGCAGAGAGCAGAGGTTAAAGAATGGGGTGGAAAAGGCCTGTTACAGAGAGCAGAGTTTGGAGACAGGGTTGCAAAAAACCTGTTACAAAGAGCAGATATTGGAGACTGGGGTGCAGAAGGATTGTTACAGATAGCACAGTTTGGAGACTGTTGTTTAGAAGGATTGTTGCAGAGAGCAGAAGTTTCAGACTGAGGCTTAGGAGGACTGTTACAGAGAGCAGAGTTTGGAAATTGGGGTGCAGAAGGAGTGTTATAGAGAGAAGTGCTTGGAGACGGGGTGCAGAAGGACCATTGCAGAGAGCAGATGTGGGAGACTGGGGTGCAGTAGGACTGTTACAGAGAGAAGATGTTGGAGACAGAGGTGCAGAAGGATTGTTACAGAGAGCAGTGATTGGAGACTGGGGTGCAGAAGGACCATTACAGAAAGCAAAGGATGGAAACTGAGGTGCAGAAGGACTTTTACAGAGAGCAGAGGTAGGAGACTGAGTTGTAGAAAGATCGTTGCAGAGAGAAGAGTTTGGAGACTGGGGCGCAGAAAGAATGTTACAGAAAACAAAGGTTGGCAATTGGGGAGCAGATGGACCTTTACAAAGAGAAGAGGTTGGAGACTGCGATACAAAAGGACTTTTACAGAGAGCAGAGTTTGGAGACTGGATAGAAGAAAAATCTTTGCAGAGAGTAGATGTTGGAGACTGGGGTGCAGAAGGAATGTTATAGAGAGCACAGGATGGAGACTGGGGTGCAGAAGAAATGTTACATACAGCAGAGTTTGAAGACATGGGTGCATAAGGACTTTGGCAGAGAGCAAAGTTTGGAGACTGTGGTGCAGAAGCACTGATACAGAGATCTGAGGTTGGAGACTGGGGAGCAGAAGAATCGCTTCAGAGAGCAGAGGTTGGAAACTAAGGTGCAGAAGGATCGTTACACAGAGCAGATTTTAGTTACTGGGGTGTAAAAGGACTGCTGCAGAGAGCAGAGTTTGGAGACTGGGGTGCAGCTGGACAGTTACAGAGAGCACAGGTTGGAGACTTGGGTTTAGAAGAAATGTTGCAGAGAGCAGAGGTTGGAGACTGGGGTGCAGAAGTATTGTAGCTGCAAGAAGAGGTTGGAGACTGGGGTGCAGAAAAACTGTTGCAGAGAGCAGACGTTGGAGACTAGGATGCAGAAAGATGGTAGTAGAGAGCAGATGTTGGATACTGGGCTATAATAAGATGTTTGCAGAGAGCAGAGGTTGGAGACTGGGGTGCAGAAGGATCATTGCAGAGACAAGAGTTTGGAGACTGGGGTGCAGAAGTCCTGTTTCAGAGAGCAGAGTTTGGAATCTGGGGCGCAAAAGACCTGTTACAGAGAGCAGAGTTTGCAGACTGGGGTGCAGAAGGATCATTGCAGACAGCAGAATTTTAAGACTGAGGCTTAGAAGGACTGTTACAGAGAGCAGAGGTTGGAATCTGAGGTGCAAAAGGACTGTTACAGAAAGCAGAGGTTGGCAATTGGGGTGCAGAAGGACCGTTATAGAGAGAAGAGTTTGGAGACTGTGGTACAGAAGGATTGTTAAAGAGAGCAGTGTTTGGAGACTTTGGTGCAGAAAGATGGTTGTAGAGAGCAGATGTTGGAGACTAGGATGCAGAAGGACTGTTACAGAGAGCAGACATTGGAGACAGAAGTGCAGAAGGATTGTTTCAGAGAGCAGAGATTGGAGACTGGGGTGCAGAAGGACCATTACAGAGAGCAAAGGATGGAGACTGAGGTGCAGAAGGACTTTTACAAAGAGCAGAGGTTCGAGACTGAGGTTTAGAAAAATCGTTGCCGAGAAAAGAGTTTGGAGACTGCGGTGCAGAAGGAGTGTTACAGAGAGCAGAGTTTGGAGATTAGGATGCAGAAGAAATTTTTCTGAGAGCAGAGGTAGGAGACAGGGGTGCAGAAAGACTGTTTCAGAGAGCAGAGTTTGGAGACTGAGGTGCAGAATGACTGTTACAGAGAGCAGATTTTGGAAACTGGGATGTAAAAGGACGATTGCAGAGAGCAGAGGTTGGAGCCTGGGGAGAAGTATGATTGTTTTAGAGAGCAGATGTTGGAGACTGGGTGCAGAAGGACTATTAAAGAGAGCAGAGGTTGGAGACTGAGGTGCAGAAAGATCATTTCTGAGTGCAGAGTTTTGAGACTGTGGTGCAGAAGGACTCTTACAGATTGCAGAACTTGGAGACTTTGGTGCAGAAGGACTTTTACAGAGAGGAGAGATTGGAGACTGGGTTGCAAAAGGATTCTTACATAGAGCAGAGAATGGAGACTGGGGTGCAGAAGGATCGTTGCAGAGAGCAGAGGTTGGAGAATGAGGTGAAGAAGGATCGCTACAGAGAGCAAAGTTTGGTGACTGGGTTTCAGCAGGACAGTTACAGAGAGCACAGGTTGTAGAATTGGGTGCAAAAGAAATGTTGCAAAGAGCAGAGGTTGGAGACTGGGGTGCAGAAGTACTGTAGCAGAGAGCAGTTGTTGGAGACTGGAATGCAGAAGGATCATTGCAGAGAACAGAGGTTGGAGACTGCGTTTCAGAAGGACTGTTGCAGAGAACAGAGGTTGGAGACTGAGGTGCAGAATGATCGTTGCAGAGAGAAGAGGTTGGAGACTGGGGTGCAGAAGGCCTGTTACAGAGAGCAGAGTTTGGAGACTGGGGTGCAGAAGCCATGTTGCAGAGAGCAGAGGTTGGAGACTGGGGTGTAAAAGTATTGTTACAGATAGCACAGTTTCGAAACTGGCGTGCAGAAGGATTGTTGCAGACAGCAGAGTTTTCAGACTGAGGCTTAGAAGGACTGTTACAGAGAGCAGAGGTTGGAATCTCTGGTGCAGAAAGACTGTTACAGAAATCAGAGGTTCGCAATTGGGGTGCAGAAGGACCGTTATAGAAAGAAGAGGTTGATGACGGCAGTACAGAAGGACTGTTAGAGAGAGCAGAGTTTGGAGACTTTGGTGCAGAAGGACCGTTGAAGAGATCATATGTTGAAGACTAGGGTGCAGAAGGACTGTAACAGAGAGCAGACTTTGGAGACTGAGGTGCAGAAAGATTAATACAGAGAGCAGAGTTTGGAGACTGGGGTACAGAAGGACCATTCCAGAGAGCAAAGGTTGGAGACTGAAGTGCAGAAGGACTTTTCGAGAGATGAGGTTAGATACTGGGGTGCAGAAGGCCTGTAACAGAGAGGAACGTTTGGAGAAAGAGTTGCAAAAGGATCTTACACAGAGCAGAGTCTGGAGACTGCGGTGCAAAATAACTGTTGCACAGAGTAGAGGATGGAGACTGAGGTTCAGAAGGATCGTTGCAGAGAAAACATGTTGGAGACTTGGGTGCAGAAACACTGTTACAGAGAGCAGAGATTCGACATTGGGGTGCAGAAGGACTGTTACAGAGAGCAGAGGTTGGAGACTGAGGTGCAGAAGGATTGGTTCAGAGAGAAGAGTTTGGAGACTAGGTGTTGAATTACAGAGTGCAGAGGTTGGAAACTCTCGTGCAGAAGGATCATTGCATAGAGCAGAGGTTGGAAACTGAGGTCAGAAGGATTGTTGTAGAGAGCAGAGGTTGGAGACTGAGGTGCAGAAGGATCATTGCAGAGAGCAGAGTTTGGAGACTGCAGTGCAGAAGGATTGTTACAGAGAAAAGAGGATGGAATCTGAGGTGCAGTAGGAATGTTACAGAAAGCAGAGGTTGGCAATTTTGGTGCAGAAGGACAGTTATAAAGAGAAGAGGTTGGAGACTGCGGTACAGAAGGACTGTTTTAGAGAGCAGATATTGGAGACTAGGGTGCAGAAGGACTGTTACAGAGAGCATATGTTGGAGTGTGAGGTGCAGGAGGATTGTTACAGAGAGCAGTGGTTTGAGATTGGGGTGAAGAAGAACTGTTACAGAGAGCAAAGGTTGGAGACTGGGGTGCAGAAAGCCTGTTACAGAGAGCAGAGTTTGGAGGCTTAGATGCAGAATGACTGTTAAAGATAGCAGTGATTGGAGACTAAGGTTCAGAGGATTGGTACAGAGAAGAGAGGTTGGACACTGAAGTGTTGAAGAACTGTTACAGAGAGCAGAGGTTGGAAAATGGGGAGCAGAAGGATCGTTGCAGAGAGCAGAGGTTGGAGACTGAGGTGCAGAAGGATCATTACAGAGAGCAGAGGTTGGAGACTGGGGTCAGAAAGACAGTTACAGAGAGCACAATTTGGAGACTGGCGTGCAGAAGAAATGTTGCAGTGAGCAGAGATTAGAGACTGCGGTACAGAAGTACTGTTACCAAGAGCAGAGGGTAGCAACTGAGGTGCAGAAAAAATGTCACCTAGAGCAGAGTTTGGAAACTGGGGTGCAGAAGGATGTTACAGAAAGCAGAGGCTGGAGACTGGGGTCAGAAGGAGTGTTGCAGAAAACAGACTTTGGAGACTGGGGTGCAGAAGGATCATTGCAGAGAGCAGAGGTTGGAGACTGAGGTGCAGAAGGATCGCTACAGAGAGCAGAGTTTGAAGACCAGGGTTCAGTAGGATAGTTACGGAGAGCACAGTTTGAAGACTGGGGTACAGAAGAGTTGATGCAGAGTGCAGAGGTTGGAGCCTGGTGTGCAGAAAGACTGTAGAAGAGAGCAGAGAGAGGTTGGAGAATATGGTGGATAACGATACTTACAGAGAGCAGATGTTGGAGACTTGGGTGCACAAGGATAGTAACAGAGAACAGAATGGAGACTGGGGTGCAGAAAAAATGTTGCAGAGAGTAGAGGTTGGAAACTAGGATGCAGAAGGACTGTTACAGAGAGCAGAGGTTGTAGACTGAGGTGCAGACGGACTGTAACAAGAGAAGAGGTTGGAGACTGGGGTATAGAAGAACTGATACAGAAAGCAGACTTTGAAGATTGTGGTGCAGAAGGACTGTTGCTGAGAACAGAGTTTGGAGACTGGGGTGCAGAAAGACCAATGCAGAGAGCTGAAGTTGGAGATTTACGTACCTAAAATTGTTACAGAGAGCAGAGGTTGGATACAGGGGTGCACATGGACTTATACAGAGAGCAGAGGTTGGAGACTGAGGTGCAGAAGAATTTTACAGAGAGAAGAGTTTGGAGACTGGGGTGCAGAATGACTGTTGCAGAAAGTAGAGGTTGGAACTGAGGTGCAGAAAGTTCGTTGCAGAGAGAAGAGGTTGGAGACTGGAGTGTAGAAGGCCTGTTACAGAGAGCAGAGTTTGGAAACTGGAGTAGAAAAAGGGGTTTTACAGAGAGCAGAGGTTGGCAACTGGGGTGCAGAAGGACTGTTACAGATAGCACAGTTCAGAGACTGGGGTACATGCGAATCGTTGCAGAGAGCAGAGGTTTCAGACTGAGGTGCAGATGGACTGTTACAGAGAGCATAAGTTGGAGTCGGAGGTGGAGAAGCACTATTATAGAAAGAAGAGGTTTGCAATTGGGGTGCAGAAGGACCGTTACAGAGAGAAGAGGTTGGAGACTGCGGTACAGATTGACTGTTACAGAGAGCAGAGGTTGGCGACTGCGTTTCAGAAGGACTGTTACAGAGAGCAGAGGTTGGAGACTGAGGTGCGGAAGGATCGTTACAAAGAGCAGAGGTTGGAGACTGAGGTGCAGAAGGACTTTTATAGAGAGCAGAGGTTGGAGACTGGGGTGCAGAAGGATTCTTACAGAGAGCAGAGGATGGAGATTGGGTTGCATAAGGAGTGTTACAGAGAGCAGAGTCTGGAGATTCTGCTTCAGAAGAACTGTTAAAGAGAGCAGAGGTTTGAGACTGGTGTTCAGAAGGATTGTTACAGGGTGCAGAGGTTTGATTCGGGTGGAGCAGGACTGTAACAGAGAGTAGAGCTTGAAGACTGTGGTGCAGAAGAACTGTTACAGAGAGCAGAGGTTGGGGACTGCAGTGCAGAAGGCTTGTTACAGAGAGCATTGGTTGGAGACTGAAGTGCAGAAGGATCATTGCAGAGAGCAGAGGTTAGATACTGAGGTGCAGAAAAACTGTTACAGAGAGCAGAGGTTGAAGATTGAGTTGCAAAAAGATTTTTACAGAGAGCAGAGATTAGAGACTGAGGTGCAGAAGGACTGTTACAGAGAGCAGAGTTTGAAGACTGGGGTGTAGAAGTATCGTTGCAGAGAGCAGAGGTTGGAGACTGAGTTGTAGAAGGATCTTACAGAGAGCAGAGTTTAGGGACTTGGGTGCAGAAGGACAGTTTCAGAGAGCATAGGTTGGATACTGGGGTGCAGAAAAAATGTTGCACAGAGCATAGATTTGAGACTGGGGTGCAGAAAGAGTGTTACAGAGAGCAGAGTTTGGAGACTGAGGTGCAGAAGGACTGTTACATATAGCAGAGGTTGGAGACTGGTTGCAGAACGACTGATACACAAAGCAGAGTTTGGAGACTGGGGTGCGGAGGATCGTTACAGAGAACAGAGTTTGGAGACTGAGGTATAGAAGGACTGTTACAGAGAGCAGAGTTTGGGGACTGGGGTGCAAAAGTATCTTACAGAGAGCAGAGTTTGGAGACTGATGTGCACATAAACTGTTGCAGAGAGCAGAGGTTGAAGACTGAGGTGCAGAATGATCGTTTCAGAGAGAAGAGGTTGGAGACTGGGGTGAAGAAGGCCTGTTACAGAGAGCAGAGGTAGGAGACTGGGTGCTAAAGGCCTGTTACAGAGAGCAGATGTTGGAGACTGGGGTGCAGAAAGACTGTTACAGAGATCAGAGGTTGGAGACTGGGGTGCTGATGGCCTGTTACAGAGAGCAGAGGTTGGAGACTGGGGTGCAGAAGGACTGTTACAGATAGCACAGTTTGTAGACTGGTGTGCAGAAGGATATTATAGAGAGCAGAGTTTGGAGACTGAGGTGCAGAATGACTCTTTCAGAGAGCACAGTTTTGAAACTTGGTTGGAGAATAATTGTTGCAGAGAGCAGAGTTTTAAGACTTAGGTGCAGAAGGACTGTTGCAGAGAGCAGATGTTCGAGAGTGGGGTGCAGAAGGACTCATTAAGAGAGCAGAACTTGAAGACTGGGGTGCAGAGGTTGGAGACTGGGGTGCAGAAGGCCTGTTATTGATATCACAGTTTGGAGACTGGTTTTCAGAAGGATATTATAGAGAGCAGAGTTTGGAGACTGAGGTGCAGAAGGACTGTTACAGAGAGCAGAGGTTGGAGACTGGGTTGCAGAATTATTGTTGCAGAGAGCAGAGTTTTTAGACTTTGGTGCAGAAGGACTGTTGCAGAGAGCAGACGTTCAAGAGTTGGGTGCAGAAGGACTCTCTCAGAGAGAAGAAATTGAAGACTGGGGTACAGAAGTTTTCTTGCAGGGAGCAGAGTTTGGAGACTGGAATGCAGAAGGCTTATTACAGATATCTCAGTTTGGAGACTGGTGTGCAGAAGGATATTATAGAGAGTAGAGTTTGGAGACTGATGTGTAGAATGACTGTTACAGAGAGCAGAGGTTGGAGACTGGGGTGCAGAATGATTGTTGCAGAGAGCAGAGTTTTCAGACTGAGGTGCAGAAGAAATGTGGCAGAGAGCAGATATTCAAGACTGGGGTGCAGAGAGAGTGTTTCAGAGAGCAGAACTTGGAGACTGGGGTGCAGAAGGATTGTTGCAGGCAGGAGAGGTTGTAGACTGGGCTGCAGAAGGACTGTTATAGAGAGCAGATGTTTTAGACTGGGGTGCAGAAAGCCTGGTACAGAGAGCAGAGCTTTGACACTGTGGTGCAGTATGATTACTGATAGCTGGTGAGCCTCCTTCTGGACACCTGTTTTTGCACACAGTCCATCAGGCCCTCTCTCCTCACACTGCTCTATTTTGGCTTTGTGAGCACCTGTGACTTCCACAGTCGCTCTAAGCCATGACTCCCAGGCCTATCTCCTGGGAACCTGTCCCGCTGCCTCCTGGAATCTTCTTTCAGAGAATCCGCAGGTACCCAGACTCCAGGCCCAACCTCCTTTTCTCTTTTTCTCTCCCCAGACATGCTCCTTCTCATTTTTTTTTATGTTTTAATGAGTGATCCCACTGCCACTGAGCTACCCCACACACCAGGTTCCCTCTTGTGTCCTCCTCACCAGGACTTTAAAGTGCTCCACCCAGGGCTCCTCTTCAGAGCTTTTCCCCAAGCTCCAAATGTCACATCTTCAGTTACCAGATATTTCCTTTTAATCTTTTTTTGGCACCCGATTACTCTCCCAGACTACATGAAGGTATTCTAACCAAAGCACATTGACTGTAGAGACTATTATGGCTTTGAAATAAGGTATGACCCCACCAAAAGCTCAGGGTCAGCAACAATAGCAGTGTTCAGAGGATAAATGATTAGACTTTGAGACTTGTGACCTAATCTGTGGATCCATCCATTTTGTGGGTTAATTATCTGACAGGCCCAATGTACTGAGAGGAGTGTGGGCAGGTCGAGTGTGGCTAGGGACATGCCCTGGGGAATCACATCTTGTCCCCTGCGAACTGTCTTCTCCTGTCCCCTCCCCCGCCAAAACCTTCTGGCTGCCATGAGCTAGAAACGCTTCCCCCCTTGTTCCCTTCCACCTCGGAGTCCCACCTCATCTCAGGCAGGCAGCAATGGGTCAGCTGGCCCCAGACCAAACCTCCAAGCCAGGAGGCCAGAGTGCATCTCCCCCTCCGGGTTGTTCTGGTCAGGCCTGTGCTAACTGTGGCAACCGTGGACTGACCCAGAGAGTAGGTGTTATGAGTGGATTGTACCCACAACACTTTCCTAAATCCACAGATTCTGTCATTTTCAGATCTCAAGCCATTTCTTTCTGGATGGCCTGTTTGCAGCCTGCCCTCACCTAGAATGTGGTCTACTAGTGATTATTGAGATTTTCCAGCCGTCCTGGTCCTTTCCATTTGCACACCACAGCTAGCTCCTAGGCAGCCAGACCCATTTACCTCCTGCTGCCCACTGAGGAGAGAAGAGAGATTTTCTGAGGACCCTGTTAGAAGTCCACTCTTATTTTTTTTACGGACCACACTCAGAGGGCATGTTTCAGGCAGTCCTTCACATTCTTCTTTTAAAAATCAGACTCACAATGATTTTTGTGATTCTCTCCCAGGCTCCAATAACCAAGGCTCTACTTCGTACTTCTCTGAGATCAACATTTTAGCTTCCACAAAGAAGTGAAAAACTGCTATTTCTCTTTATGTGTCTGGCTTATTTCACTTAATATAATTTCTCCCATGAGCTAGTTTTAAATAGAAACTGCACAACAAATTCTTTTATGTCAGGTTCAAATTTTATTTTGAAGAGATAATTCGAAATGGTCACATATATTTATTTAGAAAAATGTTCATTAAAATATTTATAGGACTGGACATGATCTGAATGTTTAGCCAAAGGGGAGAGATTAAGTTTATTTAAGAGAGATGTAAGTTTATTGATCATCTCAAAGATGCAGAAAAAGCATTTAACAAAATATAGCACCCCTACCTGTAAAAACAGTAGAAACACTAGGGACAGAAGGAACTTTGTAAAAGCATTGTAAATGCTATCTATGCTAAACCCAAGGCAGCATCATTCTAAGTGGAGAAAGGTTCAAAGCATTCACTCTAAAAACTGGAAGAAGACAGGGTGCCCCCTCTTTCACCATATCTATTTAATTCCATCCTTGGAATTGCCAGAGACATTGGACAAAAGAAAGAAATTAAAGGTATACAAATAGGTCAAGAAGAATTCAAATCTCACTCTTTGATGATAGGATCATGTCATCTTATTAAATTTTTTATTAGAGCATAATAGTTATACATAGAAGTTGGGTTGATTTGGAAAAGATCCTACGTGCATGGAATCTGATTTACTCCATTCAGTCCCCACCCCCTATCTCTCTCCCTTTCCCGGCCCCATTCTCCTTTCTCTACTGATCTTTTTTTGGGTCATTTATCTGTTAATTTCTGACTGGTGCTTTCTACATATACATACAGGTGCAGTCCCCTGTTTTAGACTTCCTTGTTCACATAACATGATCTGCGTAAAGACTTTTCACATTTCCTCATTTCCCAAACCTCTCCGCCCTCTCATTCTTTTTCTACTCCACTGATCTTCCCTGTATACTTAAGATAGCCAGTTCAACCCCACTTCATCAACTTCTTTCCTCTATTTTGCTTTGGCCCTGATAATTTCAGCATTGTACAGGAATAGTTAACTTCTGCTTTTCTGAACCCAGAGATCAAGATTGATGTAAAATGAGAAAAACTCTACATTGGAAAACACTGAAGGCAACACCGACTGCTTCTGCAGATGATGACTCTGCTTTGTAAATTTTTTTCTTAACATTTGCAATGAAAATGAACTTCTCCAAAAATCGTATGTTTACATAAAGGGATAACAGGAGGCAGAGATTACTGAGACAGTGAGAAATGACTTCACACCATGTTGAGGTCGAATGGCTTTCTGTTGGCTTCTAGCAATTCTCTGGTTACTCCCACCCACCATCACCCCTGCAAATGTGTGCGGCTCCATGGGTCTGATTCCCTGAGACAAGTCCCACAGGTTATCAGTCTCCAGGCTGATTTTCATTCGATATTATTTGCCATGTTGCTGCAGATTAACAAGCCTGTTTGGGGTGCTCTCAGTCCATTTTCATCATGGTCTCTATTTCTCTGTTTTGTAGCTATGACAACATTGGAAATGAGCAATCAATCATTTGTCACTGATTTTTTTTTTTTTGGAATTTTCCAAACTCTCCAACCTACAGGGCTGGTTCTTTCTGCTCTTTCTGGTCATTTACCTGACCACTGTCCTGGGGAACATGCTCATAATAGTGGCCACCAAGGTCAGTCCTTCTCTCCACACTCCAATGTACTTTTTCCTCAGCAATTTGAGCTTCTTGGATGTCTGCTACACATCCACCACCCTCCCAGTACTGCTGGTGAACTTCTTCTAGAATAAGAAGGCCATTTCTTATGAGAGCTACCTTTCCCAGATCTTCTTCTTGGTGACAAGTGCTGGCACAGAAGGCTTCTTACTGGCTGTGTGGCACGTATAACTGTGTTAGCCAGGTCTGTGTTAGCGTGGTGACTGGGTCCTGGCTGTGTGGGCTGCTGAATTTGGTTACACACACACGGTGCTGGCCATCACACTCACTCTGTGTGGGCCCAACCAGTTCAGCCACTTTCTCTGTGACACCCCATTGCTCCTGAAGCTCTCCTGCTCAGACATCTCTGTCAAGGAGTCTGTGCTCCACGTTGTCAGTGCCACCATGGGCCTGAGCCCCTGCCTCTTCACTGCAGGCTCCTACGCACTCATCATGGCGGCCATCCTGGGGATTCCCTCTTCCCAGGGCAGGAGGAAGGCCTTCTCCACCTGTGCGTCCCCCCTCACTTTCGTGGTGGTCTTCTATGGAACAGCCAACTTCCAGTATGACAGGCCCAGAGAAGGCTGGACACGGACACCCTAGTCTCTGTGCTCTTCTCTGTGGTGACCCCCATGTTGAAGCCCATCATTCACAGCCTGAGAAGCAACGAGGTCCAGAGTGCCCTGAGGAAGCTTGCTGGGAGACAGACTGTATAGTGAGATTAGAACTAGATGATGGTTTCATTCTAGGAAATATCTTAGTTGTAGAAATATGTGAACTCTTCAGCAGCAATTACAAGAGCGCTCTCTCCATACACAGTGTCTCATGAACACTGTGGTGTTCCTCCAACCAGGGGAAGCACACTGTGCTAAGTATTTGACACATTGTGACCTCACCTGGGTTCTCTAATCAACAGGTATTTCAGAATATTTTTATTACTTTTCTCTCCAAAAAAAGCCTATACCCAAAGCAGTCAATCTCCTTTCCCCCAATATTGCAGCTCTAGCCAATACTAGTGAATGTGAAGTGCTATGTGCAATGTGACTTTGACTTGCATTTTCCTAATGGATCTTGATTCTAAGTTTTAAATAAACACCATTTCTGTGTTTCTCCTTCATATGTGGAAAGACCCATGTATACACTCGAGTTTCTGTGGATATTTTTAATGAAGTAATACCATATACGCCTTTTGGATCTGACTCCTTTCACTTAGGATTTTTGCAAATTTCAGTTATATTGTAGCTTGTATAAGTATTTTAGTTTATTCCTCCTTATTGTGACTGATTTCCATCTTATGAAAATGCCACTTTTCTTTGTTCATTTCCCACTGGATAGTAATTTTTACTTTGTGTCTGTGTGGGTGTTGTACTGCAGATTGAACCCGGAGCCTCCTGCACACTAAACAATGTTCTACCACTAAGCCAAAGCCCAACACTTTTTAAAAATTTTGTTTTGAGACAGGGTCTTGTAAATTTGCCCAGGTTGTCCCTCAATTTGTGATCCTCCTGCCTCAGCTTCTTGAGTAGCTAGATTACAGACCTGCCTGGTCATTTTCACTTTTTGACTAATATGAATAAGATTCGTATATATAATATAAACATTATACATAATATGAATATTATATGAACATTCATGTACAAATCATTGGTGGACAACTTTTTTATTTATCTTGAGTTTGTAAGTAGGAGTGGAAGAGGTGGATCGTTAACTCCATATTTCACTTTCTGAAGAAGTTCCAGATCATTTTCAGACCAGTGGAACCAGCTTAACTTATTATTAAGAGTGGTGAATAAAGCTTCTTATTTCCTCACTCCCTTAACAACACATCATTATCATTCCTTTTATTGTTACGACCCTGGAATGTGTGAAGTGCTTCATCAAATGTGCTTTAGCTTTGCCTTTCCCTGATGGCTAATTATTCTAAGATCTCTTAAGAGTACTGTTAATGTGTCTCTCCTAAGCATGAGGAAAACCCCATTTTATTATGGGAAATTTTAAGTTATAGAGACTTACCTGTTTATCTAATAGTTTATTTTTATTTTTTTTTTGCAGTAAAATACTACAAGACTTTCAAGCTTGTTGTCTTTTCTCCATCTGTGCTCAAAAGAGCTCTTTGATGACTCTTTTTTTTCCCTACTTTTAAACTCCATACCAAACAATTTCTTCATCATTTCATGAGCATCAGCAGGATCATAAAATTAAGGGGCACAAAGTCATACAGAGTTTGGTAAGGGATCAGCCCTTAGCAGGAGTGGATGAGCTAAAGATAGTGGGGATGCTTTTAATATTGTGGCTTCTGATATCTGTCCATCTGGCAAAGTATGTAACATGAAGGAAAAACTTCATATGCCGTGCAAAATCCATCCCAATAAGTGTACACCCACCCTGACCCCTTCTATCCCTAGCGGGAACGGAAGGCAGTCTTGAGGTTTCAGCCACCCACAACTTCTTAGCAGAAATCTCACTCTTAACTTCACTCACCCACATCCCAAAAGAGAGAGGATGCTGATCTTCTTGCTGCATGCTGGGAACAGGTGATTGCCAAGACACTAATGAATCCAACATTGAATTAACTGCTCTCCATTGTTGAAGTTGAACTCAAGCCGTTGCCCTTGAGTTGTGTTTGCACACTGAGGAGTCCTAGAGCAGTTGCAGAGAAAAGGCTCGATGCATATTCCCAACAGGTCGGCCCCAGACCTCTATAAATGTCCATCACAGGAAAATGAATTGTGAGAGATCAGAGGATTTTGACTACTTCATGAGGCAACAGATATGCGACAGGCAACTTTCAGAATAACAGGTCCGTTTTGTGGTGAATAGAGACCAACAGCCAGTTTTACCAAGAGCTTTCTTTGTAGCCCAGGTGCTAGTATGGAGAGCAGCAAAGGCCACACCAAAACCAGAAATCTACACCTCTCTGTGAGAGTTGCTGGTAAGTAGTTTATTTACCATCACACTTTTCATAAACACTATCCCAGAATCAGAATATACCTACACCTTAAAAACATATTACAGAATATTGTACATATTTTCATTACCATTTTGATGGCATTTATGTAATGACCTATCGTAGCACCTTTTCTATGTGTGTCTAAGTTTCCACAATACTACTTGTATTGCCAGAGTAGAAATAACTTCAGAGATTATCGCAAATCCTGAGAAATTTAGCATGATGCCTCCAGTACTGGAAGAAAAGCCATAACATAACCAGAAACCCTGGGATGCCTAAATTCTTTAAGTGAGATGATGTGTGTAGAAAATTACTTATGGTAAACAATAGATAATGCTAAGTGTTAATCCTCTGCTTTTGATGAGATGGACAGAAAGGAATAATTTTCAGGGAGAAAGTATAGGGACACATTCCCATTATGATACAATATAGCATAACAATAGACCTACCAAAATATCTGTTTAAATAAAAATCATTATTGTAGAAGAAGTTATGTTTAGAAACATATTCATTAACTAACTAGGGGTTTTCATCTTTATCTTACAACACATGGATGCTTGGGGAGGGGAGTTGCAAGCAATTTATTAACTGTAATAAATCCCTGAAGCTTGTGAGTAATCTACTTCATACACAACCCCCCTCCTTTAGAAATATTATATTTTGGGGTCACTCATAAGTGACTTCATTCTCGGTCACCTAACTTTGAGATGACTGATTGGGAAAGAAAGATGCAGAGCTGCTTGTTATCTGGGAACTGAGCCGATGGTCTGAATAAGGGATATGTTTAGGAGACAGGAGACACTGAGTTCCTCAGAAGCCGCTGGGCTATGCTGCTTCACTTATGCCCACAGAGGCTCTATTTTTCTCAGCAAAATATCTGCACCAGAACCACTGAACAGAAATGTCTTCTCGCCTCTGTCAAGTCTGTGTTAGATCCTTTAGGTCCTACACAGTACCATCTTTAAAGAATCTTTTAAAAACTCTGCTCCATGGATGTACTTGACAGACCTTCTTCATTCTTCAAACTTTTACTGAATGCACATTTACACAAGGTGTTGCCGTAGTGTTTAGAACACAATTGAGAGGCCCAACAAGGACCTGGAGGAGCGCATGTTCAAGATTGAATGAGGGTCTTTGACAAGTATTATGTGCTCTATTCCCAGAGCTGCCAGAGCAAACACTAAGGGAAAATAATGATAATTTGTAGATTACATAGAATTGTTACCAAGTTTCCTGCACATATTGAGTTCATCTTTCCATTAGATTGTAAGTTGGTTGAAGGACAGTTTTGGAGACCAGCTCAAACAGGGGTTCTCAGGAGACGAACTGATTGTGAGGAGTCGGCGAAAGAGGGGGTGGAGAAACAACACAGACACCAAAGTGAAGGTGTTGATCTCAATCTTTACTTGTGAAGTAGATCATATATACTTTTTATTTTGGCAAGCTTACATTACTTTGTGGTTACAAAACAGGAATTATTATTATAACAAAACAAAATATTACGTAGCTACAATTAGGATAGAAGAATATATCTTGGCTTAAGCATAAGCAAGCATTTGTACTTTCAGTTCGAGTTTTGCTTTGAGCTGTTTCTGCTTAGTTAACTTTTAATAATAGTTACAAATGTCCCAAACTATTGGCCTATACCTTGACTATTCTTTCTTTACTTACTAACTGGAACCGGTGCCATGGTTACGACAAGTAGTTGATTTGTTATTACTTTTAATTAAACAAAAGTAAGAGCAAAAACCATTGTGCACAGGAAGAAGAACAAGTTGCCCAGTAGTAAGCACTAATCTATCTTCTTAACATTAATTTTTCTTCTCTAGATTTTAATTTAATTTCTCAAAAACTTCCTTGACAGGAATACAGGGAGTTTTTCTTTAGACATTAAAAATTTACACTCCACAGCTAAATCATTGCATTTAGAGCAAACAGATCTATTCTTTAGAAGTAGTTGCATTAATTGGGAAAGTCATGATTTTTCCTTTATACTTAATGGTCATATGAGAAATCAAAACTATACTTATTAAAGGAATACAAAAACAAATCAGCCCATTCCCAGATACATACTGCCCTCCTCCAGAGGATGGACACCTTGCGCCATCCACCTCAGTAGGGCCTTGCCATTGCCTGAGTCAGGGGAGGGGCGAAGCAGGACAGGGATCAGATCTTATCCTCTTTGGGTTTCTTTGTAGATCTGGCTTAGGACTAAATTAGACCCTCTATAGGAACAAAATTGGTTTGAATTGAAACTAACCACTACCAAGAAAAGAAATTTTAAAATTCTAAATGGAAAAAGGAATTTTTTATTTTGAAGAATTTTATAACTAGAAGGCTCTGACATATCGTAAGAGGTAATACTTTGTCTTCTCTTTCCCCTTTATGCTAGAAGAAGCACAGGTGAAATAAAAAGAACTGAAAAAGCTGGCACAGTGGTGCACGCCTGTAACCCAGCAGCTCAGGAGGCTGAGGCAGGAGGATAGTGAGTTCAAAGACAGCCTCAGCAAAAACAAGGCACCAAGAAACTCAGTGAGACCCTGTCTCTAAATAAAATATAAAATAGGGCTGGGGATGTGGCTCAGTGGTCAAGCCCCTGAGTTCAATCTCCGGTAACTGCCCCCCTACACCCCAGCCCCCAAAAAACAGAACTGAAAGAGATGTTAAATGCTGAATTGAGTGCTGAATCTCCAAGACAGGAGGAAGGCTTTTTCCTGGTGCATTTGCTAAGATTTTAAACCTACCAGTTAGGGGTAAGGGCATCCCTGAATGTTAGGTGAAAGAGCCCATCCTCCCCCAAAGTGTGTCCTTGGACCAGCATCACTGGGAACACTTGGAACTCACTGACTGAGGCCAACTGTTCTGCACAATGACCTCTGATCTTTCCCTCGGCTCCAAGCACCCACATCACATGGAAGGATATGAGGACAACTCTGGGCCAGTCCAGGTAGCTCATAGATTTCACAGTAATAAATTCACATTGCCACAAGCCCCTGAAATCATTCAGATATTTTTCTGAATGAATTTACCTTGTAGTGTGTGTGTGTGTGTTTGTGTGTGTGTGTGTGTGTGTGTGTGTGTGTGTTTTAAGCAATTTACTGGGCAAAATGAAAATTGGATTTAAAAATTTTAATCATTGCTTGAGCTATTGAGATCAAATAGGAATCATTGTTTCCCTGATGTGCATAAGGGTTTTCATGATCACACCATTCTTCCTAGTTTTAGTCATGCCCATTTTTTTTTATTTGAGGAAATGAATCCCTAAGTTTACTCAGCAAAACATTTCATTTATTGCAAAAGCAAAAAAAAAAAAAGTTCTTCTTTTAAGACTCTAGACTTATTTATTTTATTTTGTTTATATTTAGATTTTAAAATTAGTTGTGCTTAACTGAAGCATCGATTTTCTATTGAAATTTAAATACTTTAAGCTTCTTAAGGCCCTGAGATTTGGAATTTTAATGAAAGCTGTGTTGGCCTATTAATCATGTGCAATGAATTATTAGAACCAAAGACACGAATGTCTGGGCATTGAAGATATTGAGACAGTTTACTAATATATAGTATTATCATCAGGTAACAAAGTATAACTACAAATAAGAGTTATTACATGATAAATTTTCTGAGTCAATTTTTTTTGTTTCTTAAATCATAATAGTTAATACATATTAAATGTACAAGTTAATGTACATTATGCAAATTAAAGAGATTCATTGATGTTTCCCTACTTGCATTAATATATTGAGCATTAATTTCAATTTTTTTTTCTGTAAAATGGGCATAATAGGTTATCTTATAAGTTGTTGTGTAAACCAAATAAGTTAATGCATGTAAAAGTCTTATAGGCATTTAATAAGTGTTAGGTATTTTTATATAATGTTTGTCTCTATTCGTTACTCAATTTGAAAAATCCTGATTGGATTCAGGTATGTAAAAATTCATCTTTTCAAAGAAATTTACTGAGTTTTGATAGAATGGATTATCCGAAATTCAATCTAATTTTTACAGAAAACAGGCCACTTTTAAACTACATTAAACAAGTTTTTTTAAAGTCAGGCATTTATGTGTATTGAAGCAATCTAAGAAGACTCACACTCAAATTATTTTTCTATTAAATATACCCTAGATGATTATGATGGTTATGGTAATTATTATTGCAGAGTAGAGGGTTTACTATTAAGTTGATCTAATTCCTATGCTGCATTATATAAATTCTAAGGAGCAAGTACATATTGTGTCACAAAGTGTCATTCATGAGTTATGATTGTTAATAATGGATTCTAATGGTGCCCATGATGATAATTCAATCTAATGCCCTACATTAATAAAGAGCATAGAGGATAAGGAAAATTGTTTGGGTATCATCCTTCACCCTACCCCACACCCGTGAACTACAAGAAATTAGCCAGTAAAACCAAAAAAAAATTATATGTAGATAAAATTATATAAACACACATTTGGAGATTTTTTTAATTCCCCATGAAACTGTCCCTCCTGAACTGACCTTTATATTTAAGACCTTTACAATAGCAGTATGCACAACTTCAGAGATTGTATTTTTAAATCCCTGATTATTTACATTTAGTTTTCTCTTTTAAACTTCCACAGACCATGTACCAATTTCCCATAGTAAAATCTGCTGGAACTGCCTTCTATGTGGAATTTTATTTCTTTTTCTGAAAACATCTAGATATCTACCTATAAAAGAGATTGTCATATTGATCTTTTTGATGCAGGAAGTTAAAAGAAAGTACATGTCACTGATTTCTAAATGACTTGAAGTGAAAGGTTAATAAAATAGGTACTTGTCACGCTGTTTTTCTATATGCTTAACAAAACACTGTTGAAATCTTGTTCCCAGAATGTGTTGTCCCCAATTGTGAACTCTTTGCTAATCTTGTCCCCAGAATGTGCTATCCCCAACTGCCAAACTGCAGGATGCACTCCCTCACTCAGTTGCAGGCAAACTGCCCACTCACCCTGACCCATCGATGAACTTCCCTCCATGCCCTCTCCAAGAAAAGTATATAAGCTCTGCTCAAGCGGTTCTCAGGGCTCTAACTCTCTTTGCTATAGAGGGAGCCCCAGCATGCTGGTCTCCAAGTAAACCCACCCTTCTGCTGTTGCATAAGAGAGTCTCTTGTGGTCTCTACTCCGACGTTTCGCCGTACCCTTACAGAAGTTCATCCAGGTAGTTGATAGACAAAACAGAGAACGTAAGAAATGTCAAGTACATGTAGCTTCCACCTCCATTTCAAAGTTGATTTATTGTAAATCAATGCTAATAAGATAACCTCTTGTTTAGGGAAATTACTTAGAGAAAGCGATACCTACAACTGAACTAGATAGTGTGGTGTTTTTAGTCATTTCTGGATAAATTTTTACTACAATTTTCGTGAATACCAAGTATCACAAGAATCCCTACTTTCTCTATTTCCTTCTCTACTTTCTCTATTCTCCTGGGGGATTCCATATTCACCCTTTGCTGTAACAGTTGTCTTCAAGACAGTGACTCTCAAATCCACACCTGCAGTTCTAGGCTGTCTGTGAAGGGCATTTCCACGTGATTACCCCACAGATAACTCACATTCAACATTACTCAAATCAAATCCACTAAAGCCTCCTCTACATCTGCTATTCCTCACATATTCCTGTTTTCCTGAGTGATCCCACCAGCTAGCCAGCCTGCCCAAACTGATTTGTTGTCTTTACCATGTCCTTTTCAACAAGGACTTTAAAGTTCTTCATATCCTTCTCTATGAGGGCTTCAGAGATTTTCTCCCACCTTCAACACAGCACGTCTTCAGATACAAACCACTTCATTTTGATCTTGTTTTAGCACTCAGATCACTCTTTTGAACTAAACAGGTGTGTCTAAAACCTGGGGAACCAGGTTTCACACTTATTGACCCCTGCTCCTTGGACTCACACGCACAATTCCATGAGTAGGTCTATGTGCGTGTTCTAGACCTAGAGATCTGATGATTTTCTAAAACCCAGTCTATCTTCCTCCAGATGTCCCTGTTTTCAGTCTGCACTCACCTGAAAGAGATTTATGGTCCCCTATTGTTGATACTCTGCAATCATTGATGTCCATGCTCATACCCAAGCCTGGCTTCCAGAGACACACCTGGGCTCTCTGGTGGCCCATGGCATGGTGGGGGGTGGGACGTTTTCTGAGGTTTCTGTTGCCAAGTACCTTGCTTAGAAATCAGGCCTGACACAGCTTCAATGAGCCTAGTCCCGGCCCCATAGGCTGATACCCTGCCACCTCCCATGAAGTAGCAGGCTCCTCAGAATTACCCAGGGCTTGGCAGCATCCACTGGTACTATCCCACCAGCCCCTGACACAGCTTCACAGAGCCTAGTCCCGACCCCATAGGCTTCCAACAACCAATAACATTCCCACAACCAATAACACACACACACACACACACACACACACACACACACACACATGCACACGCCCATCCATCATGGTGAGCAAGCATTTGTATCTGTGATACAGACTGAATGCACCCACCAATCACATTCACTGCTTCAAATAGATCGTTGTAAGAAAACAACTGATGTCACTTGTAAAATGTGATATGTCCTGGACTATCACTGTGGTAAAAAAAGAAGTAGAGAAACACAAAAAAATGGGAGAAAATACTTCACCTCTTAGAGACCTAAAAAATTATTTAGATGTGGTTCCAACCAATCCTGAGTTAAAAATCATCTGAAAAAAATGCTTTCACTTCTATTTATCAATTTACTTACTTACTTACTTACTTACTTACTGCAGTACTGGGGATTGAACCCAGTGGCACTCTACCATGAAGCTATATCCCCAGCCCTTTCAATTATTTGGGGCGGGGGGCCTTGCAGAGTTTCAAATTTATGATCCTTCTGCCTTAGGCTCCCAAGTACATGGGATTACAGGCAGGTACCACTCTTCCTCATTAATTACTTATTTTTAAAATAAGGCTATTTTAAAAAATTGAACTATAATTTGTACTCAAAGAATGCACAGATCTAAAGTGTACAGGTTTATAATATTTTTCATATATATGAACGACCAAAAATCAGGATATAAAACATTTCCATCACTTTATATAATTACTTCATGCTTCAACTGATATCACCCCTGAGCTCCAAAAAAAAAAAAAAGAAAAAAAAGACAACCATTATTTCTTGACGATTATAGCTGTTTTGCTAATCTTTGAACTTTTTTAATGAAACATACAGTATATATTTTGTATCTGGCTTCTTTCACCCAGAAAATTTTTTTTAGATTTGTCAATGTTTTTAATATTCCAGTATTTGTGTTTCTAAAGTAACTGAATTATTCCACTGCATGAAAAACCGTGATTTGTCTTCTGTCCTTCTGCTGAAGGCATAATATTTGTTTGAGTTATTATGAATTTTTACACAAGAATTTTTGTTAACTGTGCATTAATTTCCTTGGAAATATGCTAGGAATGGGATTGTTTTGAATAGAATAACTACATATTTAACTAAATTAGAAATTACTAAATATTTTTGAAAAGTAAGTGTATAGACTTCAAATTTTACCTTGAGTATCTTTCAAAATAGCTAGAAATCATGTTGTTTTCATCATTATAATAACCAAAAAGAGCAGAAGAAAATGCAAATTAATGACTTTCCTTGACTTTATTATGGATGAAGATTATAAAGCAAACAACTAACCGAAGTCTGGGGAGAGATAAGCAACCAAAATAATCCAGGCATTTTTTTAACTATGGGAGAACCCACTAGATACATAGGAGTTTATTTAAAAAAATCATATAAAAAATAGTTAATGGATTGCTAAAGACTATGTATAGACTGGTTTAAGAGCATAAAGACCCAGAGGGCTATAGACATAAGATGTTTGTATTTTTTCTTTTTCTCCATGGATTCCACCAAATGCTCCCAGGAAGATAGGGAAGTATTCTGAGAAAGTGTCTTTAACGGTATCATTTCTTGTATAGGTGGAGGGACAAAGAGCAGCAACAGCAGCCAAAACTCCTCCCAGACCCATTTCCTAATTTTTTGCATAGAACAAAAGCTGTAATCTTCAGGGGCAAGAGTAACAGAAACTGTTACAATAGGACACTCAACGGAAAACCTTTGCAGCTATGGAAAGGAACAGGCTGAAATGTGTAACGTCGGGAGGAATAAGAACTAGGCTCAGCCATATTGCTAGAAAGTGGGAAACTGTGAAGGCCATATCCCTGTGACTGAGTTTACAGTACCTAAGGCAGGGCTTCCTGGAAACATCAGAAATACCTTCTCTGTTTCCCACTAGTCCACTAACATGCATTGACTGAAAATAACAGTAGCATACAGCTGAGAATTCTTCAAGAAATAGATTATCTCTGAAGAACACCGAAAATAGAATACACAAAAGCAAGCAGAGAACAATATTAACAAACTGAACTCAGCCATATAGAATAAGGATAAATTTACAGTCAATTAAGATCAATCCCAGAATGCAAGGCTGGTTCAATATTCAAAAATTCAATCAACCGAATTTTCATAGTAACAGACTAAATAAGAAAAAATATATATCATTTAAATAGATGCAGAGAAAATAAGAAAATTTAATATCTATTTATGATAAAAACTACAACTCAATGAAACTAGGGGCAAAGTCCAGTGGTAGAGTGCATGTTTAGTATGCATAAGGCTCTGAATTTAAAACCCAGGAAACATACACCAAAAAAACAAAACAAAACAAAAAAACTACTAGTAAAAAATGGAGAGACATTTTCTAACTTGATAAAAGGAATTGAGTAAATGTAATGTGCCATACACATAGCTTATATTATCTCAAAACTTTTTTCAGCAGTTGTGAAATTGACATCATTAATATCCTAAGCAAGGAACAAACTGAGAAATAGAGATGAGCTGACTTTTTTACAAACAACATCTAGTAAACAACAGATGGATTTCAATCCACATCTATCTGGACCAAGAGCCTATTGTTTAACTATAATATTTTTCATTTAAGATTGAAAAAGAAACAGAAATTTTAGTTCAAAACAATAGATCACGGATTAGCATGAGTAACATGATAGGAAATCAGTAATTGTATCAATCATTTTTTTTTCAGGAAATGTAATGTTTGGTGAGGTAAATCTTATAATACAAAAGAAGAAAAATACCTAAGTATATATCATTTGTCAAAATTTCTTGTATCTTATAAAACTTACAAAAATAAAAGTTTCTACTGAAAAAAATAGATCAATGTATTTAAAAGCAGGTGACTTATGATTTTACTTTTAAGAAATAATCAGAGATGATCACAGATACATATGTATGAAAGCTTCTATTCCAATATTTATGATAGTATTCATTTCATTATAGAAGGTTTCTATGTTCAATAAAAAGGGAGATATTAACTTAATTTCATGTTAGGAAATTAAGATTACAAGGCAAACAAATAAATAGAGTACAAAAATATTGGAAAATTTTGCTTTGGATATTTTAAAGATAGATAGAGGTAGAATGGGATGAATGCAAAGAGAGCTTTAATTTTGTGACCTGTTCTATTCTTCTGAATAACTTTCTGCTTTTTCTTCATTTTTTTACAATGAAAACTTATTACTTGAAATAACAGACATACAAAAAAGAATTCATCTCAGTGAAGCACAGTGTTAGGAGGGAGATACTGCAGATTCAATGAGACACAGGGGTTGATAGCTGGTTGTGCATTTTGACCAAGACTCCATTTATTCTTACAAAAGAGCACCCATGCAATAGTCTGTGAGAAGTTATGCTCTCTCTAAAGTTACTCCTATACATCTCTTTCCAGAGTCCAGGCATCTCTGTATACAATATTATTTGCCATGTTGCTGCAGATTAACAAGCCTGTTTGGGGTGCTCTCAATCCATTCTCGTCATGGTCTCTTTTTCTCTGTTTTTTAGCTATGATACCATTGGAAATGAGCAATCAATCATTTGTCAATTCATAATCTTGGGATTTTCCAACCATTCCAACCTACAGGGCTGGTTCTTTCTGCTCTTTCTGGTCATTTACCTGACTACTCTCCTGGGGAACATGCTCATAATAGTGGCCCCCAGGGTCAGTCCTGCTCTCCACACTCCAATGTACTTTTTCCTCAGCAATTTGAGCTTCTTGGACGTCTGCTAAACATCCATCACCCTCCCAGTACTGCTGGTGAACTTTTTCTGGGAGAAGGCCATTTCTTATGAGGGCTGCCTTTCCCGGATCTTCTTCTTGGTGACAAGTGCTGGCACAGAAGGCTTCTAACTGGCTGTGTGGCCAGTATGACTGCTGTGTGGCCACCTGCCGTCCTCCTCAGTACCCAGTCATCATGAATGTGAAGGTCTGTGTTTGCCTGGTGACTTGGTCCTGGCTGTGTGGGCTGGTGAATTTGGTCACACACACGGTGCTGGCCATCACACTCACTCTGTGTGGGCCCCACCAGTTCAACCACTTTCTCTGTGACACCCCATTGCTTCTGAAGCTCTCCTGCTCAGATACCTCTGTCAACGAGTCTGCGCTCCACGTGGTCAGTGCCACCATGGGCCTGAGCCTCTGCCTCTTCACTGCAGGCTCCTAAGCACTCTTCATGGCGGCCATCCTGGGGACTCCTTCTGCCCAGGGAAGGAGGAAGGCGTTCTCCACCTGTGTCCCCCCTCACTGTCGTGGTTGTCTTCTATGGAACAGCCAACTTCCACTATGACAGGCCCAGAGAAGCCTGGACATAGACACCCTGGTCTCTGTTCTCTTCTGTGTGGTGAGCCCACTGTTTAGCCCCGTAATTCACAGCCTGAGAAGCAATGAGGTCCAGAGTGCCCTGAGGAAGCTGGATGGATGGTGTGCATCCGTTTGCACGATCAAAGTCTAGACAAATCTTCAAACTGTAGTATACAGTCATCTGAAAAAGATGCCTCCCAGGGACTTGTAGGCACCTGGTTAGAGAGTCTGTATCTGGAGCTTCAACTCCAACTCCCGCTTTTAAAATCTCTGAGACTTCTTTCTCTCCTCTCTTTTCACAAACACCCTTTTCCCACTTTCAGGTTCAAGTGTTTCGGACACCTTGTGTGGGTGTTCAGCACCATCTCTGTCCTTCTGTGTTCTCCCCACACCAGAGGGACAGAAAGTACGAGAAACTCGTTTCCCACACTCCCCTGCATGCAGGCCTCCTTTTTAGGAGGTTCTGTCAAGATCAGCCAAACACTAGGCAGAGAGGAAGAAAGGAAAGAAAGAAAGTGTTTTTTTTTATCCCATAGCAGCAGCAGCAAACCAGCCCTGTAGAGGCAGGAACTAATCTCCTTGGTGCCAGGAGCTGTGTGTGCAGGCTCCTAGACAGCTGTTCCTGACTGTGAGTCACAGTAGCGTGGAATGAGTGTCTCCTTTCAGGGAAGTTAGGGTTTCCATATATGGGGTGGTGTCACCTGCCCTTTTTTTCTTTTTTCTTCCAGATCTCCCAACCATTTTATAACTTTTTTCTGTGTCAACTTCCTCTACCCTAAGACATCAAGAGTCGTTCTTCATATCTACCTGACCACGGTGGCACTGACCACAATAGTGGTTTACATCAGAGATGGTCCTAGATAACAGATCTTAGGAGGTAGTTTAGATGTCTGACCTGAGGGAATTCTATATGTTGATGATGTCACAGCCTATGGGAAAGGAGACCTGATAATTCCTGGTGTGCAATGACCCAACAGAGACTTTAAGTTATCATTGCCTGAAATCAAACGTCTATGGAAAACTGAGCTTTGGAATAACACCATCGACCTTCAGGGTGGAAATGAACATTACAACATGACTACAGACTGCTATTACTGACTGGAGTGGGAGACTTACAGAAAGAAAATGATAGGTTCAAGCATTAAATTCCTCCTTCAAGTCAGGTTCAGATCATCAGAAATATTTTCTCTCTGAAAATTGATAAAGGTTAATATCAGAATAAAACATCCAATTCTCCAAATTGCAGAAGTACAAAAAAATTATAAATCCACAATTTTTCCAGGTCTCTGTTATGTCAATTAGGACATTAATGGGGGAATGATTGAGACCCTCTTAATTAGAATGGCAAAATACCAGTGTAATTAGACAAATCTCAGAGCCTTGAACCCTGGAATCTCCATTAACCCTCTTTGCTGTCAGAAGCAGCCCCTCCTCCCCCGAGGAGACTAGCTTTCCCTAAATTGAAGACCCTGTGCTGACTCTACCTGGCCAGTTGTCTTTTTTTTTTAAGAGAGAGTGAGAGAGGACAGGAGAGGAGAAGAGAGGGGAGAGAGAGAGAGAGAGAGAGAGAGAGAGAGAGAGAGAGAGAGAGAGAGAGAGAGAATTTTTAATATTCATTTTCTAGTTCTCGGAGGACACAACATCTTTGTTGGTATGTGGTGCTGAGGATCAAACCCGGGCCGTACGCGTGCCAGGCAAGCTCACTACTGCTTGAGCCACATCCCCAGCCCAATTGTCTTTAAGATATTCATCCATCATCCCACATTATCACCAGAATCTTAATTGGGGTCTGATCCTAGAACGCCTCAGGTATGAGTATAAAATATAGCCCAGGAGAGTATAAGGGTCACACCAAAATAAAAGGTAAATATTTTACTGTATTTTGTTAATAGGAGCCTTAAGAATATATAAGAGAATTTGTTTGAGTCTTATAGACCAAAGAAGTCAGGACATATTTCTGGATCATCTTGAATGCAGTCACAGGGATGTAATCACCAGAAATGTTAGGGCCAAGGATTTTCCTGAGCCACGGGGAGTGGCTATTAGACTCTCTTTGGTTAATGGACAGAAATCTGGACTCAGTGTTTGCTTAAGTTCAATGACCGATATGATCCTGGAATAATGGAGAGGATGGTGGTCAGAAATAAATAAGGTGTTGGATGGCATGTTATGTGACACCTTCCCTGGCCTCACAGTTGGATCTGGAGGAGGGCCTGGAGCACCAGCCTTCGCCAAGGCCTCGTGGACATGCTTTCAGAAGGCAGCACCAGATCCTTGTGAAACCCACAGCTGCTGTCCTCGGCAGCCTGGGAAGACATTAACAGATGGCATCGTTGAAATGGGCTTCCTGATTTCAGTGAGAATAAGGGGACCCTGAAGTAGAAGAGGCCATGTTGTGGAGCAGTGATCAGAATATTTTAATCTGTAGAGATTTTTCACAGTGGTAAATGATCGTGGTATTTATAGATGGGATAATATGGGCACCCTCCTAGAATAGTGTCTGTCCCATGTAATGTGAAACTCTTCTTTTCACTCTTCATTGGTGCATTGTAGTGGTCCATAATGGTAAGATTTGCTGACACATATTTGAACATGCACACAAAATAACCGTGAACTTTTGCCAATATTATTCCAATATTTCCCTTTTCCTTACCTCCTCCCCTGGTGCTTTGACTCTACTTATCTTCCTTCAACTTTCATGATGAGACTTCCTTCCCAACTTTTCTTCCTTTACCCCCTCTAGCTTTAACAATAGAAAAACATACGGCCCTTAACTCTCTGTGTTGCTTATTTCCCTTAATGTTCTGAAGATCCATCCATCTTCCAGCATGACATAATTTCGTTCTTCTTTATGGCTGAATGAAATTCCAGTGTGCATATACCAGATGTTCTTTATCCATTCTTCCACTGATGTCCCTTCGGCTGGTTCATGGGCATGTATGTGTCATTATAGTATGATGACTTTGATCCGCAGAGGTAGAGCTGGGTCGCAGGGTCGTCCATGGCTACTCCTGAGGAGCCTACATCCCGATTTCCATGGTGGTTGTGCTGATTTACATGCCCACCAACAGGGTGAGAGTGCTCCTTTCTCTCCAATTCTCTCCTTGTCACACTGGTTTTTGTTTGTATTCTTGGTGCTTGCCTTTGTCACTGAAGTGAGATGAAGTCTCAGGGTAGTCTTGACTTGCAAGTATTTTCATATATTTGTTGGCCACTCACATATTTATTTCTAAGACGTGTCTGTTTAGTTCTTTTAGTTTCCCATTTGGTAATTGGGTTATATGATAATAGGGTTATTTAATAATTGTGAGTTTGATGTTAAGTTTTTTGAGTTCTTTATTAATATTCTGAATATTCATCGTCTTTTAGAAGAGCCCCTCATAAAGATTTTCTCCCTTTCCATAGGTTCTTTGTTCATAATCTAATTGTCTCTTTTGCTGTGCAGAACTTTCTTAATTTGATGCCATCCTATTAGCTAACTTTTGGTGTTATCTCCTGAGCTTTGGCATCCTATTGAGAAAGTCATTGCCTCTGCCTGTAGGTTGGAGTATTGACTTTGTTTTTTTCTAGAAACTGCATAATTTCTGGTCTAGTGCCTGGGTCGTTAATGCATTTTGAGTTGATTTTTTGCAGGTGAGCGATAGTTCAGGTCTCATTCTTCTGTATTTGGACAGGGGTGTAGAAGGACTGTTTAGAGAGTACATGTTAAAGACTGGGGTGCAGAGGAACTTTTATGGAGAGCAGAAGTTGGAGACTGAGGTGCAGAAGGACTGTTACAGAAAGCAGATTTTGGAGACTGGGGTACACAAGGATCATTGCAGAGAGTAGAGTTTTCAGACTGAGGTGCAGAAGAACTGTTGCAGAGAGCAGATGTTGGAGACTGGGGTTCAGAAAGACTTCTCGGGATATCAGAGGTTGGAGACTGGGGTGGAGAAGGACTGGTGCAGAGAGTAGAGGTTGGAGATTGAGGTGCAGAAGGATTGTTACAGAGAGCAGACGTCAGAGACTGGGTTTAAGAAGGACTGATATAGAAAGCAGACCTTTGTGACCTGGGTGCAAAAGAACTGTTGCAGACAGCAGAGGTTTGAAACTCGGGTGGAGAAGGACTGTTGCAGAGAGAATATCTTGGAGACTTATTGCAGAAGGACTGTTGCAGAGAGAAGATGTTGGAGACTGGGGTGCAGAAGGACAGTTACAGAGAGCAGTGTTTGGGGACTAGGTTGCAGAAGGATGTTACAGAGAGCAGAGTTTGGAGACTGGAGTGCACAAGAACTGATACAGAAAGCAGAGTTTGAAAACTGGGGTGTTGAAGGAGCCTTACAGAGAGCAGAGGTTGGAGTCTGAAGTACATAAGGACTGTTAAAGAGAGCAGAGGTTCGAGACTGGGGTGAGGAAGAACTGTTTAAGAGAGCAGATGTTGGAGTCTGCGGTGCAAAATGTCTGTTGCAGAGAGCAGAGGATGGAAACTGGGGTGTAGAAGGACTGTTACACAGAGCAGAGGATGCAGACTAAGTTGCAGAAGGTCTGTTACAGCGGGCAGAGTTTGCAGACTGTTGTGGAAAACGACGGATACAGAAAGCTGAGGTTGGATACTGTGGTGAATAAGTACCCTGAATAAGAACAAAGGTTGGAGACTGCGGAACAGAAGGACTATTATACAGAGAAGAAGTTGGAGACTGGGGTGCAGAATAACTGTTTTAGAGAAAAGAGTTTTGAGACTGGGGTGCAGAAGGATCATTACAGAGAGCAGAGTTTGGAGACTGGGGTGCAGAAAGATCGTTAAAGAGAGCAGGGTTTGGAGACTGTGGTGCAGAAAAACTTTTACAGAGAGCACAGGTTGAAGACAGGGCTGCAGTAGTTCTTTTAAGAGAGCACAGGTTGTAGACTAAGGTGCAGAAGGACCCTTACAGAGACTAGAGGTTGGAAACTGCGGTTCATAAGGACTGTTTCAGAGAGCAGTGGTTGGAGACAGGTGTGCAGAAGGATCTGACAGACAGCATAGGTTGGAGACTGGGATGCAGAAGGATTGTTGCTGAGAGGAGAGGTTGGACACTGGGGTGCAGAAGGATCGTTGAAGAGAGAAGAGGATGGAGACTGGGGTCAAAAGGTCTGTTACAGAAAGCAGAGTTGGGAGATTGGGGTGTAGAAGACCTGTTACAGAGAGCAGGGCTCAGAGACTGGGGTGCGGAAGAACAGTTACAGAGAGCAGAGTTTGACTGGGTTGCAAAAGGATCTTACAGAGAGCAGAGGTTGAAGACTGAGGTACAGAAGGACTGATACAGAGAGCAGAGTTTGGAGACTGGTGTGTAGAACGACTGTTGCAGAGAGTACAGGTTTGAGATTGGCGTCCAGAAGGATTGTTGCCGACAGCAGAGTTTGGAGACTGGGGTGGAGAAGGACTGCTGCAGAGAGTAGAGGTTGGAGACTGAGGTGCATAAGGACTGTTACAGAGAGCAGAGGTCGGAGACTGTGGTTCAGAAGGACTGATACAGAAAGCAGACCTTGGTGACCTGGGTGCAGAAGGACTGTTGCAGACAGCAGAGGTTTGAGACTGGGGTGTAGAAGGACTGTTTCAGAGAGCAGAGATTGGAGACTGGGGTGCAGAGGGAGTATTGCAGAGAGCAGAGGTTGCAGACTGTGGTGCAGAAGGACTGTAACAAAGAGCACAGGATGGAGACTGGGGTGCAGAATAAGTGTTGTAGTGAACAGAGGTTGAAGACTGGGGTGCAGAGGGATGATTGCAGAAAGCAAAGGTTGGAGACTGGCTTTTAGAAGGATCTTACAGAGAGCATAATTAGGACACTGAGGTGAAGAAGGAGTGTTTCAGACAGCAGAGGTCTGAGATTGGGGCGGAGAAGTACTGTTGCAGAGAGCAGAGGTTGGAGTCTGAGGTGCAGAATGACTGTTACAGAGACAAGAGGTTAGAGACCGGTGTGCAGAAGGACTGATACAGTAAGCAGAGTTTGGAGACTGGGGTGCAGAAATACCGTTACAGAGAGCAGAGGTTAGAGACTGCAGTACAGAAAGACAGTTACAGAAAGCAGAGGTTGGAGATTGCAGTGGAAAAGGAGTGTTACAGAGAGCATGTTTTGGAGACTTGGGTGAGGAAGGACTGTTGCAGAGAGAAGAGGATGAAAACTGGGGTACAGAAGGACTGTTGCAAAGAGCAGAGGTTGCAGAGTGAGGTGCAGAAGGACTGTTAAAGAGAGCAGAGTTTGTAGACTGTGGTGCTGAAAAACTGTTGTAGAGAGCAGATGTTGGAGACTGGGATGCAGAAGGACTGTTGCATAGAGTAGAGGTTGGAGACTTGGGTGCAGAAGGACTATTTCAGAGAGTAGAGGTTGGAGATTGGGTTGCAGGAGAACTGTTGCAGAGAGCAGAGGTTGGAGACTTGGTGGAGAAAGACTGTTGCAGAGAGTAACATTTGGAGATTGGGGTGCCACAGAATTTTTTCAGAGAGCAGAGGTCGGAGACTGGGCTTCAGAAGGATCGTTGCAGAGAGTAGATTATGGAGACTGGGGTATAGAAGGAGTGTTCTAGAGAGCCGAGGTTGAAGACTGAGGTGCAGAAAAACTGTTACAGAGAGCAGTGTTTGGAGACTTGGGTGCAGGACTGATACAGAGAGCACAGTTTGGAAACTGGAGTGCAAATAGAATTTTGCAGAAAGCAGAGTTTGGGTACTGGGGTGCAGAAGGACTGTTGCAGAGAGTAGAGGTTGGAGACTGAGATGCAGAAGGACTGTTTCACATAGCAGACATTGGAGACTGGGGTGAAAAATTATGATAAAGAAAGCAGAGGTGGGAGACTGGGGTGCAGAAGAATTGATACAGAGAGCAGAGGTTGTAGACTGGTGTGCAGAAGGACTGTTACAAAGAGCAGAGTTTGAAGACTGGTGTGTAGAAGGACTGTTGCAAAGAGCAGAGGTTTGAGATTTGGGTGCAGAAGGACTGTTGCAGAGAGCAGAATTTGGAGACTGAGGTACACAAGGACTGTTACAGAGAGCAGATTTTGGAGACTGGGGTGCAGAAATACCGTTACAGAGAGCAGAGGTTGGAGACTGCAGTACAGAAGGACTGTTACATAGAGCAGAGGTTGGAGATTGCAGTGAAAAAGGACTGTTACAAAGAGCAAAGTTTGAAGACTGGTGTGTAGAAGGACTTTTGCAGAGACCAGAGTTTTGAGACTTGGGTGCAGAAGGACTATTGCAGAGAGCAGAGGTTTGAGACTTGGGTGCAGAAGGGCTGTTACAGAGAGCAGAGTTTGGACACTGGGTTGCAGAAGGATATTACATAGAGCAGACTTCGGAGTCTGAGGTTCAGAAGGATTGATACAGAGAGCAAAGGTTGGTGACTGAAATGCAGTAGGATCATAGCTGAGAGCAGAGTTTGGAGACTGGTGTGCAGAAGGATAGTTGCAGAGAGCAGAGTTTGGAGACATGAGTGCAGAAGGACGATTGCAGAAAGCAGATGTTGGAGACTAGGATGCAGAAGTACTGTTGCAGAGAGCAGAGATTGGACACTGGGTTGCAGAAGGACTGTTACACAGAGCAGAGGTTGAAGACTGGGGTGTAGAAGAACTGTTGCAGAGAGCAGGGTTTTGAGACTGTGGTAGAGTAGGAATGTTACAGAGAGAAGATGTTTGAGACTGAGATGCAGAAGGAATGTTACAAAAAGCAGAGGTTGGAGACAGGGGTGCAAAACAACTAATACAGAAAGCAGAGGTTGGAGATTTGGGTTTAGAATAAACCTTAACGAGAACAGAGGATAGAGACTGCAGTATAGAAGGACTGTTACATAGAGCAGAGGTTGGAGACTAGGGTACAGAAGGACTTTTGCAGAGAGCAGAGTTTGGAGACTGAGGTGCAGAAGGACTGTCAATGAGAGCAGAGTTTGGAGACTGTGGTGCTGAAGGACTGATACAGAAACAGAGGTTCGAGACTGGGTGCAGAAAGATTTTAAAAAGAGCAGAAGATAGAGACTGCACTACAGAAGGACTGTTAGAGAGATCAGAGGTTGGAGACTGGGGTGGAGAATGACTTCTTCAGAGAGTAGATGTTGGAGACTGAGGTGCAGAAGAACTGTTGCAGAGAGCCGAAGTTGGAGACTGGGGTGCAAAAGAATTTTTGCAGGGAGTAGAGGTTGGATATGATGTGCTGAAGGACTCTTGCAGACAACAGAGGTTGGAGAATAGGGTACAGAAGGACCTTTGAATAGAGCAGATGTTGGAGACTGAGGTGCAGAAGGATTGTTACAGAGAGCAGAGGTTGGAGACTGAGGTGAAGAAGGACTGTGACAAAGATCAGAGTTTGGAGACTGGGGTGCAGAAGGATCTTTCAGAGAGCAGAGGTTGGAGAATGGGGTGCAGACGAACTGTTGCACAGAGTAGAAGTTGGAGACTGGGGTAGAGAAGGACTGTTAGAGAGAGAAGATATTTGAGACTGAGATGCAGTAGGACTGTTACAAAGAGCAGAGGTTGGAGACTGGGGTGCAGAAGGACTGATACAGAAAACAGAGGTTTGAGACTTGGGTCCAGAATGAACCTTAACTAGAGCAGAGGTTGAAAACTGCAGTATAGAAGGACTGTCACAGAGAGCAGAGTTTGGAGACTAGGGTGCAGAAGGTCTGTTGCAGAGAGCAGATGTTGGGGACTGGGGTGCAGAAGGATCGTTGCAAAGAACAGACGTTGGAGACTGAGGTGCATAAAGACTGTTACAAAGAATAGAGGTTGGAGATTGTGATGCAAAATGCCTGTTACAGAGAGCAGAGGTTTTAGACTGGGGTGCATAAGAACTGTTAGAGAGAGAAGAGTTGTTAGACAAGGTTGAAGAAGGATCTTACAGAGAGCAGAGATTGTAGACCGAGGTGCAGCAGGACTGTTACAGAGAGCAGAGTTTGAAGACCGGGGTGCAGAAGGCCTTTTAAGAAGAGCAGAGTTTGATAAAGGGCTCCAGAATGACTTTTACATATGGCTGAATTGGAAACTGGTTAGCAGAAGGATCATACAGAGAGCAGATGTTGGAGACTGAGGTGCAGAAGGACTGTTACAGAGATTAGAGGTTGGAGACTGAGGTGCAGAAGGATCGCTGCAGAGAACAGAATTTTAATACTGAGGTGCTGAAGGACTGTTGCAGAGATCACATGTTAGAGACTGGGTTTCAGAAGAACTGTTACAGAGAGCTGAGGTTGTAGACCGGGGTGCAGAAGAATCATTGTAGAGAGCAGAGGTTTGGTACTGGGGTGCAGAAGTACTGTTATAGAGAACAGACTTTGGAGAATGGGGTGCAAAAGGGCTGTTACAGAGAGCAGAGGTTGGAGACTGGATTGCAGAAGGAACTTACAGAGAGCACATGTTGCACACTGACGTGCAGAAGGACTGTTGCAGAGAGCAGAGGTTGGAGACTGGGGTGCAGAATGACTGTTACACAGAGCAGAGGTTGAAGACTGGGTTGTGGAAGGACTGTTGCAGAGAGCAGAGGTTGGAGACTTCGGTGCAGAAAGACTGTTGCAGAGAGCAGAATTTGGAGACTGAGGTGCATAAGGACTTTTACTGAGAGCAGAGTTTGGAAACTGGGGTGCAGAAGGACCGTTACAGAGAGCAGAGTTTGGAGTCTAGGGTACAGAAGGACTGTTGCAGAGAGCAGATTTTGTAGACTGTGGTTCAGAAGAACTGTAGAATAGAGCAGAGGTTAGAGAATGGGGTACAGAAGTAAGGTTGCAGAGAGCAGAGGTTGGAGAATGAGGTGCAGAAGGACTATTACAGAGAGCAGAGGTTGGAAACAGTGGTGCAGAAGGACGGATACAGAAAGCAGAGGTTTGAGATTGTGGTGCAGATGGACCGTTACAGAGAGCAGAGGTTGAAGACTGCGATACAGAAGGACTGTTACAGAGAGCAGAGATTGGAGAATGTGGAGCAGAAGAACTGTTGCAGAGAACAGAGTTTGGAGACTGGGGTGCAGCAGGACCGGTGCAGAATCAAGGGGTTGGAGATTGTGGTGGAAAAGGTATGTTACAGAGAGCAGAGTTTAAAAACTGGGATGCAGAAGGATCTTACAGAAAGCAGAGATTGTAGACCGAGGTGCAGCAATACTGTTACAAAGAGCAGATGTTGGAGACTGGGGTGCAGAAGAATCGTTGCAGACAGCAGAGTTTCCAGACTGAAGCGCAGAAGGACTGTGGCTGAGAGCAGATTTTGCAGACTTGAGTGCAGAAGGACTTTTGCAGAGAGCAGATTGTGGAAACTGGGATGCAGAAGGATCATTGCAGAGTGCAGAGGTTAGACACTGGTGTGCAGAAGGACTGTTACACAGAGCAGAGGTTGGAGACTGGGGTGAAGAAGGACATTTTCAAAGAGCAGATGTTGGGGACTTGGGTGCAGAAGGACTGTTGCAGAGAGCAGAGATTTGAGACTGGCGTGCAGAAGGACCATTGCAGAGAGCAGAGATTGGAGACTGGGTGGAGAAGGAATGCTATAGAGAGCAGAGTTTGGAAACTTGGGTGCAGAAGAATCTTACAGAGAGCAGAGTTTGGAGAATGGGGTGCAGAAAGACTGTTAAAGAGAGCAGAGGTTTGAGACTGAGTTGCAAAAAAACTGTTACAGAAAGCAGAGTTTGGAGACTGTGGTGAACAAGTATCTTTGCACAGAGCAGAGTTTTCAGACTGAGGTGCAGAAGGACTCTTGCAGAGAGCAGATGTTTGAGACTGGGGTGCAGAAGGACTTTTGCAGAGAGCTGAGTTTGGAGACTGGGGTGCAAAAAGATCGTTGCAAAAAGCAGAGGTTAGAGACTGGGGTGCAGTAGGACCATTGCAGATGTGAGAGTTTGGTAACTGAGGTGCAGAAGGATTGTTACAGAAAACAGAGTTTGGATCATGGGGTGCATAAGAACTTTTACAGAGAACAGAGTTTGGAGACTGCGGTTCAGAAGGCCTGTTACAGAGAGCAGAGTTTTGTGAAGGGATGCAGAACGACAGTTACAGAGGGCAGAGTTAGGAAACTGGGTTGCAGAAGGATCTTACAGAGAGCAGATGTTGGAGACTGAGGTGCAGAAGGACCGTTACAGAAATTAGAGGTTGGATACTGAGGTGCAGAAGGACCAATTGCAGAGAGGAGAGGTGGAGTCAGAAGTGCAGAAGGACATTTACAGAGAGCAGAGATTGGAGACTGGGGTGCAGAAGGATTGTAGCAGATAGCATATTTTGGAGACTTGGGTGAAGAAGGACTGTTGCAGGGAGCAGGTGTTAGAGACTTGGGTGCAGTAGGACTGTTGCAGAGAGCAGAATTTGAAGACTGAGGTGCAGAATGACTGTTACAAAGAGCAGAGGTTGGAGACTGGGGTGCAGAAAGACTGATAAAGAAAGCAGAGGTTAAAGACTGGGGTGCAGAAGGACCGTTACAGAGAGCAGAGTTTAGAGACTGCAATGTAGGAAAACTGATACAGAGAGCAGAGGTTGGAGAATGGTTTATAAAAGAACTGTTTCAGAGTGCAGATGTTGGAGACTGGGATTCAGAAGAACTGCTGCAGAGAGCAGAGTTTAAAACCTGGGGTGCCGAAGAACTGTCGCAGAGAGTGAGTTTGGAGACTGAGGTGCACAATGAATGTTACAGAGAGCAAAGTTTGGAGACTGGGGTGCAGAATTACTGATACAGAAAGCAAAGGTTGGAGACTGGGGTGCAGAAGGACCATAACAGTGAACAGAGGTTAGAGACTGTGGTTCAGGAAGACTGTTGCAGAGGATAGAGGTTAGAGAATGGTGTGCAGAATGACTGTTACAGAGAGCAGAGGTTAGAGAATGGGGTGCAAAAGTAGGGTTGCTGAGTTCAGAGGTTGGACACAGAGGTGCAGAAGGAAAGTTACAGAGAGCAGAGTTTGGAAACCGTGGTGCAGAAGGACTGATACAGAAAGCAGAGGTTTGAGACTGTGGTGCAGAAGGACTGTTACAGAGAACAGAGGTAGGAGACTGGGGAGTAAAAGGACTATTGCAGAGAACGAGGTTGGAAACTGGGTTGCTGCAGGACTGTTGAAGAAAGAAGAGGTTAGAGACTTGGTTGGAGAAGGAATGTTACAGAGAGCAGAGTTTGGAAACTGGGGTGCAGAAGGACCTTACAGAGAACAGAGGTTATAGACTGGGGTGCAGAAAGAGTGTTAAGGAACGGAAACGTAGGAGTCTGAGGTGCAGAAGGTCTGTTGCAGAGAGCATATGTTTGAGACTGGGGTGCAGAAGGATCGTTGCAGAGAGCAGACGTTGGAGACTGAGCTGCAAAAAGACTGTTACAAAGAATAGAGTTGGAGATTGTGATGCAAAAGGCCTGTTTCAGAGAGCAGAGGTTCTAGACTGGGGTGCAGAAGTACTGTTAGAGAGAGAAGAGTTGTTAGAAAAGGTTGCAGAAGGATCTTACAGAGAGCAGAGATTATAGACCCAGGTTCAGCAGGACTGTTACAGAGAGCAGAGGTTGGAGACTGGGGTGCAGAGGGACTGTTACACAGAGCAGAGGTTGAAGACTGGGTTGTGGAAGGACTGTTGCAGAGAGCAGAGGTTAGAGACTTCGGTGCAGAAAGACTGTTGCAGAGAGCAGAATTTGGAGACTGAGGTGCAGAAGGACTTTTACTGAGAGCAGAGTTTGGAAACTGGGGTGCAGAAGGACCGTTACAGAGAGCAGAGTTTGGAGTCTAGGGTACAGAAGGACTGTTGCAGAGAGCAGATTTTGTAGACTGTGGTTCAGAAGAACTGTAGAATAGAGCAGAGGTTTAGAGAATGGGGTACAGAAGTAAGGTTGCAGAGAGCAGAGGTTGGAGAATGAGGTGCAGAAGGACTATTACAGAGAGCAGAGGTTGGAAACAGTGGTGCAGAAGGACGGATACAGAAAGCAGAGGTTTGAGATTGTGGTGCAGAAGGACCGTTATAGAGAGCAGTGGTTGAAGACTGCGATACAGAAGGACTGTTACAGAGAGCAGAGATTGGAGAATGTGGAGCAGAAGAACTGTTGCAGAGAACAGAGTTTGGAGACTGGGGTGCAGCAGGACCGGTGCAGAATCAAGGGGTTGGAGATTGTGGTGGAAAAGGTATGTTACAGAGAGCAGAGTTTAAAAACTGGGATGCAGAAGGATCTTACAGAAAGCAGAGATTGTAGACCGAGGTGCAGCAATACTGTTACAAAGAGCAGATGTTGGAGACTGGGGTGCAGAAGAATCGTTGCAGACAGCAGAGTTTCCAGACTGAAGTGCAGAAGGACTGTGGCTGAGAGCAGATTTTGCAGACTTGAGTGCAGAAGGACTGTTGCAGAGAGCAGATTGTGGAAACTGGGATGCAAAAGGATCATTGCAGAGTGCAGAGGTTAGACACTGGTGTGCAGAAGGACTGTTACACAGAGCAGAGGTTGAAGACTGGGGTGCAGAAGGCCTTTTACGAAGATCAGAGTTTGAAGAAGGGCTCTAGAATGACTTTTACATATGGCAGAGTTGGAAACTGGTTTGCAGAAAAATCTTACAGGGAGCAGATTATGGAGACTGAGGTGCAGATGGACTGTTACAGAGATGAGAGGTTGGAAAATGGGGAGCAGAAGAACTGTTGCAGAGAAGAGAGTTTGGAGACTGGGGTGCAGCAGGACCGGTGCAGAATCAAGAGGTTGGAGACTGTGGTTGAAAAGGAATGTTACAGGGAGCAGAATTTGAAAACGTGGATGCAGAATGATCTTACAGAAAGCAGAGATTGTAGACCGAGGTGCAGTAAGACTGTTACAGAGAGCAGACGTTGGAGACTGGGGTGCAGAAGGATCGTTGCAGATAGCAGAGTTTCCATACTGAGGCACAGAAGGACTGTTGCTGAGAGCAGATGTTGGAGACTTGGGTGCAGAAGGACTGTTGCAGACAGCAGATTCTGGAGGCTGGGATGAAGAAGGATTATTGCAGAGAGCAGAGGTTAGACACTGGGTTGCAGAAGGACTGTTACACAGAGCAGAGTTTGGAGACTGGGGTGAAGAAGGACTTTTTCAGAGAGCAGATGTTGGGGACTTGGTTGCAGAAGGACTGTTGCAGAGACCAGATGTTGGAGAGTGGGATGCAGAAGGATCATTGCAGAGATCAGAGGTTGGACACTTGGGTGCAGAAGGACTGTTACACAGTGTAGAGGTTGGAGACTGGGGTGAAGAATAACTGTTGCAGGGAGCAGGTATTGGAGACTTGGGTGCAGAAAGACTGTTGCAGAGAGCAGATTTGGAGACTGAGGTGCAGAAGGACTGTTGCAGATAGCAGAGTTTGGAGACTGGGGTGCAGAAGGACCGTTACAGAGAGTAGAGTTTGGATACTGCAATACAGGAGGACTGTTACAGAGAGAAGAGGTTGGAGATTGGGTTAGAGAAGAAATGTTTCAGAGTGATCATGTTGGAGACTGGGGTGCAGAAGAACTGTTGCAGAGAGCAGAGTTTGGAGACTGAGGTGCTGCCGGACTCTTGCAGACAACAGAGGAGTCTTGCAGACAAAAGAGATTGGAGAATGGGGTGCAGAAGGACCGTTAGAGAGAGCAGATGTTGGAGACTGAGGTGCAGAAGAATTTTTACAGAGAGCAGAGTTTGGAGACTTGGGTGAAGAAGGACTGTTACAGAGATCAGAGTTTGGAGAATGGGGTGCAGAAAAAATTTCAGAGAGCAGATGTTGGAGTCTGGGGTGCAGACGAACTGTTTCCCAGACCAGAGGTTGGATACTGGGGTGCAGAAGGAGTGTTCCAGAGAGCAGAGTTTGGAGAATGCATTGCAGAAGGATCTTACATAGAGCAGAAATTGGAGACGGAGGTGAAGAAGAAATGATACGCAGAGCAGAGTTTGGAGACTGGGGTGCAGAAGGACCTTTGCCGAGAACAGAGGTTGGAGACTGGTGTGCAGAAGGACCGTTGCAGAGAGTAGAGGTTGGACACTGGGTGGAGAAGAAATGCTATAGAGAGCCGAGTTTGGAATCTTGGATGTAGAAGCATCTTCCAGAGAGCAGAGTTTGGAGAATGGGGTTCAGAAGGACTGTTACAGAGAGAAGAGGTTAGTGACTGGGGTGCAGTAGGACCATTGCAGATGTCAGAGTTTGGGAACTAAGGTGCAGAAAGATTGTTACAGAGAACAGAAGTTGGATCCTGGGGTGCAGAAGGACTGTTACAGAGAACAGAGTTTGGAGACTGCGGTTCAGAAGGCCTGTTACAGAGAGCAGAGTTTGGTGAAGGGATTCAGAACGACTATTACAGAGGACAGAGTTTGGAAACTGGGTTGCAGAAGAATCATACAGAGAGCAGAGGTTGGATACTGAGGTGCAGATGGACCATTGCAGAGAGCAGAGGTGGAGTCAGAGGTGCAGAAGGACTTTTACAGAGAGCAGAGATTGGAGACTGGGGTGCAGAAGGACTGTAGCAGATAGCAGTTTTTGGAGTCTGGGGTGAAGAAGGACTGTTGCAGGGAGCAGGTGTTAGAGACTTGGGTGCAGTAGGACTGTTGTAGAGAGCAGAATTTGGAGACTGAGGTGCAGAAGGACTGTTACAGAGAGCAGAGGTTGGAGACTGAAGTGCAGAAGGACTGATACAGAAAGCAGAGGTTAAAGACTGGGGTGCAGAAGGATTGTTACAGATAGCAGAGTTTAGAGACTGCAATATAGGAGGACTGTTAGAGAGAGCAGAGGTTGGAGAATGGTTTATAAAAGAACTGTTTCAGAGTGCAGATGTTGGAGACTGGAATTCAGAAGAACTGCTGCAGAGAGCAGAGTTTAAAACCTGGGGTGCAGAAGAACTGTCGCAGAGAGTGAGTTTGGAGACTGAGGTGAACAATGAATGTTACAGAGAGCAAAGTTTGGAGTCTGGGGTGCAGAATTACTGATACAGAAAGCAGAGGTTGGAGACTGGGGTGCAGAAGGACCATAACAGTGAACAGAGGTTGGAGACTGTTGTTCAGGAGGACTGTTGCAGAGAACAGAGGTTAGAGAATGGTGTACAGAATGACTGTTACAGAGAGCAGAGGTTAGAGAATGGGGTGCAAGAGTAGGGTTGCTGAGTTCAGAGGTTGGAGACAGAGGTGCAGAAGGACAGTTACAGAGAGCAGAGTTTGGAAACCGTGGTGCAGAAGGACTGATAAAGAGAGCAGATGTTGGAGACTGGGGAGTAGAAGGACTGTTGCAGAGAATGAGGTTGGAGACTGGGTTGCAGCAGGACCGTTGAAGAAAGAAGAGGTTGGAGACTGGGTTGGAGAAAGAATGTTACAGAGAGCAGTGTTTGAAAACTGGGGTGCAGAAAGACCTTATACAGAACAGAGGTTAGAGACTGGGGTGCAGAAAGAGTGTTAAAGAGTGGACACGTAGGAGTCTGAGGTGCAGAAGGTCTGTTGCAGAGAGCAGATGTTTGAGACTGGGGTGCAGAAGGATCATTGCAGAGAGCAGAGTTAGGAGACTAGGGTACAGAAGGACTGTTGCAGAGAGCAGATGTTGTAGATTTGGTTCAGAAGAACTGTAGAAGAGAGCAGAGGTTAGAGAATGGGGTACAGAAGTAAGGTTGCAGAGAGCAGAGGTTGGAGAAAAAGGTGCAGAAGGACTATTGCAGAGAGCAGAGGATGTAAACAGTGGTGCAGAAGGACGGATACAGAAAGCAGAGGTTTGAGATGGTGGTGCAGAAGGACCGTTACAGAGAGCAGAGTTTGAAGACTGCGGTACAGAAGGACTGTTACAGAGAGCAGAGGTTGGAGAATGAAGAGCAGAAGAACTGTTGCAGAGAACAGAGTTTGGAGACTCGGGTGCAGCAGGACCGGTGCAGAATCCAAAGGTTGGAGACTGTGGTAGAAAAGGAATTTTACAGAGAGCATAGTTTGCAAACTGGGATGCAGAAGGATCTTACAGAAAGCAGAGATTGTAGACCGAGGTGCAGCAAGACTGTTACAGAGAGCAGACGTTGGAGACTGGGGTGCAGAAGGATTGTTGCAGACATCAGAGTTTCCAGACTGAGGCACAGAAGGACTGTTGCTGAGAGCAGATGTTGGAGACTTCGGTGCAGAAGGACTGTTGCAGAGAGCAGATTCTGGAGGCTGGGATGCAGAAGGATCATTGCAGAGAGCAGAGGTTGGACAATGGTTTGCAGAAGGACTGTTACAGAGAGCAGAGTTTGGAGACTGGGGTGAAGAAGGACTTTTTAAGAGAGCAGATGTTGGGGACTTGGGTGCAGAACGACTGTTGCAGAGAGCAGATGTTGGAGACTGGGATGCAGAAGGATCATTGCAGAGAGCAGAGGGTGGACACTGGGGTGCAGAAGAACTGTTACACAGAGTAGAGGTTCGAGACTGGGGTGAAGAAGGACTGTTGCAGGGAGAAGGTGTTGGAGACTTGGGTGCAAAAGGACTGTTGCAGAGAGCAGAATTTGGAGACTGAGGTCCAGAAGGACTGTTGCAGAGAGCAGTGTTTGGAGCCTGGGGTGCAGAAGGACTGTTACAGAGAGCAGAGTTTGGAGACTGCAATTCCGGAGGACTGTTACAGAGAGAAGAGGTTGGAGATTGGGGTGGAGAAGAAATGTTTCAGATTGCAGATGTTGGAGACTGGGGTGCAGAAGAAGTGTTGCAGAGAGCAGAGTTTGGAGACTGTGGTGCGGAAGAACTGTTGCAGAGAGCAGAGGTTGGAGACTGAGGTGCAGATATAATGTTACAGAGAGCAAAATTTGGAGACAGGGGTACAGAATTACTGATACAGAAAGCAGAGGTTGGAGACTGCGGTGCCAAAGGACTGTTTCAGAGTGGAGATTTTGGAGACTGGGGTGCAAAAAGACCTTTGCAAAGAGAAGAATTTGGAGACTGAGGTGCAGAAAGACTGTTGCCGAGTGTAGACGTTGGAGACTTGGGTGTAGAAGGACTGTTGCAGAGAGCAGAGGTTGGATATTGGGGTGCCGAAGAACTGTCGCAGAGAGTAGAGGTTGGAGACTTGAGTGCAGAAGGACTGATAGAGAAAGCAGAGGTTGGAGTGTGGGGTGCAGAAGAACCGTTACAGAGAGAAGAGTTTGGAATTTGCAGTACAGAAGGAGTGTTACAGAGAGCAGAGGTTGGAGACTGTGTTGCAAAAGTCTTGTTACAGAGAGCAGAGTTTGGAAACTGTTGTGAAGAAGGACTGTTACCGAGTGTAGAGTTTAAAGACTGGGTTGTAGAAGGATATGACAGAGAGCAGAGTTGGGGAAATTAGGTGCAGAAAGACTGTTACAGAGAGCAGAATTAGGAGACTGGCGTGCAGAAGGGTGGTTTAAAGGAGCAGAGTTTTCAGACTGAGGTTCAGCAGGATTGTTGCAGAGAGCAGATGTTCGAGACTGGGGTGCAGAAGGACTGTTGCAGAGAGGAGAGTTTGGAGACTGGGTTTCAGAAGTTCTGTTATAGAGAGCAGAGTTTGGAGACTGGGTTGCTGAAAGATCTTACTGAGAGCACAGGTTGGAGACTGGGGTGTAGGTGGACTGTTACAGAGAGCAGTGGTTTGAGACTGGGGTGCAGAAGAATCGTGCAGAGAGCAGAGGTTTCAGACTGAGGTCCAGAAGGACGGTTACAAAGAGCAGACGTTGGAGACTGAGGTGTAGAAGGACTGTTACACAGAGAAGAGTTTGGAGACTCAGTTTCAGAAGGACTGTTACAGGAAGCAGAGTTTTGAAATTGGGGTGCAGAAGGACTGTTACGGAGAGCAGAAGTTGGAGATTGGGGTGAAGAAGAATTCTTACTTAGAGGACAGGTTGGAGACTGAGGTGCACACGGATAGATACAGAGAACAGAGGTTAGAGACTTGGGATCAGACAGACTGATACAGAAAGCAGAGGTTGGAGACTGGGGTGTGGAAGGACCCTTACAAAAAGCACAGGTTGGAGACTGCAGTACAGAAGGACTGTTACATAGAGCAGATATTGGAGTTTGGGGAGCAGAAGTACTGTTTCAGATAACAGAGGTTGGAGTCTGGGGTGGAGAAATAATGTTACAAAGAGCAGAGTCTGGAAACTGGAGTGCAGAAAGATATTACAAAGAACAGAGGTTGGAGACTGTGGTGCAGAAGGACTGTTGCAGAGAGCAGACGTTGGAGACTGGGGTCCAGAAGGATCGTTGCAGAGAGCAGAGTTTAAAGACTGGGGTGCAGAAGTACTGTTGCAGAATGCAGATGTTGGAGACTGGGGTGCAGAAGGACTGTTACATAGAGCAGAGGTTGGAGACTGAGTTACAGAAGGACGGTTACAGAGAGCAGAGTTTGATGACTGGGGTGAAGAAGGACAGTTACAGAGAGCAGAGGTTGGAGACTGGGGTTCAGATGGATCTTATAGAGAGCAGAGTTTGGAGACTGGGGTGTAAAGGACTGTTGCAGAGAGCAGATGTTGGAGACTGGGGTGGAGAAGAATTGTTGCAGAGAGATGAGGTTGAAGACTGGGGTGCAGAAGTCCTGTTTAAGAGAGCAGAGTTTAAAGACTATTGTGCAGAACGACTGTTACAGAGTGCAGAGTTTAAAGACTGGGCTGCAGAAAGATTTTACAGAGAGCAGAGTTTGGAGACTAAGGTGTAGAAGGACTGTTACAGAGAGCAGATGTAGGAGACTGGGGTGCAGAAGGGTCGTTGCAGAGAGCAGAGTTTTCAGACTGAGGTGCATAACTCTTGCAGAGAGCAGATGTTGGAGACTGGGCTGCAGAAGGACTGTAGCAGAGTGCAAATGTTGGTAACTAGGGTGCAGAAGGACTGTTGTAGAGAGCAGAGATTGTAGACTGGGTGCAGAGGACTGTTGCAGATAGCAGAGGTTGGAGACTGATGTGTGGAAGGCCTGTAACAGAGAGCAGAGTTTGGAGACTCAGATGCAGAAGGACTGTTACAGAGAGCAGAGGTTGGATACAGGGGTTCAGAAGGATCTTACAGAGAGCATAATTTGGAGACTGTGGTTCAGAAGCACTTTTGCAGAGATCAGAGGTCGGAGACATGGGTGCACTAGGATCATTGCAAAGAGGAATGTTGAAGACTGGGGGGCAGAAGGATCGTTGCAGAGAGCAGATTTTGGTCACTGGAGTGCCGCGGCCTGCTACAGAGAGGAGAGTTTGGAGAGTGGCCTGCAGAAGGCCTGTTACAGAGAGGAGAGGTTGGAGACTGAGGTGCAGAAGTCCTGTTATATAGAGTAGATGTTGGTGACTGTGGTGCAGAAGGATCGTGCAGAGAGCAGAGGTTTTAGACTGAGGTTCAGAAGGACTCTTGTAGAGATCAGAGGTTGGAGAATGGGATGCAGTAGGATCATTACAGAGAGCAGAGGTTGTAGACTGGGGTTCAGAAGGATCGTTGCAGAGAGCAGAGTTTTTAGACTGGTGTGTAGAAGGCCTGTTACAGAGAGGAGAGGTTGGAGACTGGGGTGCAGAAAGACTGTTATAGAGAGCAGTGTTTGGAGACTAGGTTGCTGAAGGATCTTACAGAGAGCAAAGTTTGGACACTGAGGTGCAGGTGGACTGTTACAGAGAGCAGTGGTTTGAGACTTGGGTGCAGAAGGATCGTGCAGAGAACAGAGATTTCAGACTGAGGTGCAGAAGTACTGTTACAGAGAGCAGAGGTTGGAGACTGAGGTGTAGAAAGACTTACAAAGAGGAGAGTTTGGAGACTAAGTTGCAGAAGGACTGTTACCTGAAGCAGAGTTTGAAAATTGGGGTTCAGAAGAACCGTTACAGAGAGCAAAGTTTGGAGACTGCGATTTAGGATTGTTACCGAGAGCAGAGGTTGAAGACTGGGCTGCAGAAGGACTCTTACATAGATCAGAGGTTGGAGACTGAGGTTCAAAAGGATAGATACAGAAAACAGAGATTGGAGACTGGGGTTCAGACAGACTGTTACAGAAAGAAGAGGTTGGAGACTGGGATGTAGAAGGACCGTTACAATGAGCTGAGTTTTGAGATTGAGGTACAGAAGGGCTGTTACAGAGAGCAGATTTAGGAGTCTTGAGAGAAGAGGACTGTTGCTGAGGACAGAGGTTTTAGACTGTGGTGGAGAAGAAATGTTACAGAGAGCATAGTTTGAAACTGAAGGGCAGAAGGATCTTACAGAGAGCAGTGGTTGGAGACTGTGGTGCAGAAGGACTGTTGCAGAGTGAAGACGTTGGAGACTGGGGTCCAGAAGGATCGTTGAAAAGAGCAGAGTTCGGAGACTGGGATTCAGAAGGACGTTTGAAGAGAGCAGATGTTGGAGATGGGGTGCAGAAGGACTGTTGCCGAGAGCAGATTTTAGAAACTGGGGTGCAGAAGGACTGTTAGACAGAGGAGAACTTGGATAGTGAGGTGCAGAAGGATTGTTACAGAGAGCAGAAGTTGGATATGCGGGCAGAAGTACACTTACAGAGAGCAGAGGTTAGAGACTGGGGTTCAGATGGATCTAACAGAGAGCCGAGTTTTGAGACTGGGGTTCTAAAGGTCTGTTACAGAGTTCAGAGTTTAAAAACTGGGTTGCAGAATTATCTTACAGAGAGCAGAGGTGAGAGACTGAGGTGCAGAAGGACTGTTACATTGAGCAGATCTCTGAGTCTGGGGAGCAGAAAACTGTTGCAGAGGACAGAGGTTGGAGCCTGGGGTGGAGAAAAAATGTTACAGAGAGCAGAGTTTGGAAACTGGAGTGCAGAAGGATCTTAAAGCGAGAAGATGTTGGAGACTGTGGTGCAGAAGGACTGTTGCAGAGAGAAGACGTTCGAGCCAGGGGTCCAGAAGAATCGTTGCAAAGAGCAGAGTTTGGAGACTGGGGTTTAGAAGGACTGCTGCAGAGAGCAGATGTTGGAGTCTGGGGTTCAGAAAAACTGTATCTGAGAGCAGATTTTAGAGGCTGGGTTGCAGAAGGACTATTAAATAGAGCAGAGGTTGGAGACTGAGGTACAGAAGGACTGTTACAGAGATCGGAGCTGGAGACTGGGGTGCAGAAGAACTGTTTCAGAGAGCAGAGGTTGAAGACTGGGGTTCAGATGGATCTTACAGACCCCAGAGTTTGGAGACTAGGGTGCAAAAGGACTGTTGCAGAGAGCAGATGTTGGAGAGTGGGGTGGAGAAGAATCATTGCAGAGAGAAGAGGTTGGAGACTGGGGTGCAGAAGGCCTGTTACAGAGAGCAGAGTTTGTAGACTGTTGTGCAGAAGGACTGTTACAGAGTGCAGAGTTTAAAGACTGGGTTGCAGGAGGATCTTACAGAGAGCAGAGTTTGGAGACTAGGGTGCAAAAGGACTGTTGCAGAGAGCAGATGTTGGAGACTGGGGTGGAGAAGAATCATTGCAGAGAGAAGAGGTTGGAGACTGGGGTGCAGAAGGACTGTTACAGAGACCAGAGTTTGGAGACTGCGGTATAGAAAAACTGTTACAGAGAGCTGAGGTTTGAGACTGGGGTGCAGAAGGAATGTTACAGAGAGCACAGGTTGGAGACTGAGGTGCAGAAGGATAGATACAGTGAGCAGAGGTTTGAGACTGAGGTTCAGAAGGACCGATACTGAAAGCAGTATTTGGAGACTGGGGTGCAGAATGCCCGTTACGGAGAGCAGTGGTTGGATACTGCGGTACAGAAAGACTTACAGAGAGCTGATGTTGGAGACTGGGAGCAGAAGGACTGTTGCAGAGGAAAGAGGTAGGAGACTGGGGTGCCGCAGGACACTTGCACAAAGCAGAGAATAAAGACTGGGAAAGAGAAGGGATGTTAAAGAGAACAGAGTTTAGAATCTGGATTCCAGAAGGATTTTACAGAGACCAGAGTTTGGAGACTGTGGTGCAGAAGGACTGTTGCAGAGAGCAGTGATTAGAGACTAAGTTGCAGAAGTCCTGTTAAATAGAGTAGAGTTTGAAGAAGGATCGTTGAAAAAAGCAGATCTTGGAGACAGGTGTGCAGAAGGATCTTACAAAGAGCAGAAGTTGGAGACTGAGGTGCAGAAGGACTCTTGTAGAAATCAGAGGTTGGAGACTGGGGTGCAGTAGGATCACTGCAGAGAGCAGAGGTTGGAGACTGGGGTGCAGAAGGACTGTTACAGAGAGCAGAGTTTGGAGACTGGTTGGTAAAAGGACAGTTACAGAGTGCAGCATTTAAAGACTAGGTGTCAGAAGGATCTTACAGATAGCAGAGTTGGGAGACTGAGGTGTAGAAGGACTGTTACAGAGAGCAGAGGTAGGAGACTGGGTTTCAGAAGGGTCATTGCAGAGAGCAGATGTTAACTAGGGTGCAGAAGGACTGTTGTGGAGAGCAGAGGTTGAAGACTCGGAAGCAGAAAGACTGTTACAGAGAGCAGAGGTTGGATACTGGGGTGCTTAAGGATCTTACAGAGAGCAGAATTTGGCGACTGAGGTGCAGAAGGACTGTTGAAGAGATCAGATATAGGAAACTGGGTTGCAGTAGGATCATTGTAGGGAGCAGATGTTGGAGACTGGGGTGCAGAAGGATCGTTGCAGAGAGCAGATTTTGGAGACTGGGGTGCAGAAGGCCTGCTACAGAGAGAAGAGTTTGGAGACTGGCGTGCAGAAGGCTTGTTACAGAGAGGAGAGGTTGGAGACTGGGGTGCAGAAGGACTGTTTTAGAGAGCAGAGTTTGGAGACTGGGTTGCTGAAGAATATTACAGAGAGCAGAGTTTGGAGACTGAGGTGCAGAAAAACTGTTACACAAAGCAGAGGTTGGAAATTGGGGTGCAGAAGGACACTTACTGAGACCAGATTTTGGAGACTGCTGTATAGAAAAACTGTTACTGAGAGCATAGGTTGGAGACTGAGGTTCAGAAAGATAGATATAGAGAGCAGAGGTTTGAGACTGAGGTTCAGAAGGACCGATACAGAAAGCAGAGTTTGAAGACTGGGGTGCTGAACGCCCGTTAGGAGAGCAGATGTTGGAGACTGCGGAACAGAAGGACTGTTGCAGAGAGCAGAGGCTGAACACTGGGGTGCAGAAGGACTGTTGCGGAGATCACAGGTTGGAGATTGGCGTGTAGAAGGACTGTTGCAGGAAGCAGAGTTTGGAGACTGGGTTACATTAGGAATGTTACAGAGGCAGAGTTTGGAGATTTGGTGCAGAAGGACTGATGCAGAAAGCAGATGTTGGAGACTGCGGTGCAGAAGGACTGTTGGAGAGAGCAGAGTTTGTAGACTGAGGTGCAGAAAGACTATTACAGAGAGCAAAGGTTGGAAATTGTTTGTGCAGTTGGACTGATACAGTAAGCAGAGTTTGGAGACTGGGGTGCAGAAGGACTGTTGCAGAGAGCAGAGATTGTAGACTGAGGTGCAGAAGAACTATTAAAGAGAGAAGAGGTTGGAGAATGGGGTGAAAAAGGCCTGTTACAGAGAGAAGAGTTTGGAGACTGGGGTGCACAAGGACCGTTACAGAGAGCAGATTTTGGAGACTGCTATACAGGAGGACTGTTACAAAGAGCAGAGTTTGGAGACTGGAGTTCAGAAGGACTTTTGTAGAGAGCAGAGGATGGAGACATGGGTGCAGAATGATCGTTGTAGAGAGCAGAAAATTGAGACTGGCGTGCAAAAAGACTGTTACACAGAACAGAGTTTGGAGAAGGGGTGCAGAAGAACTGTTACAGAGGGCAGAGATTAGAGACTGGGTTCAGAAGAATCTTACAAAGAGCAAATGTTGGAGACCGAGGTGCACAAGGACTTTTACAGAGAGTAGAGGTTGGAGACTTAAGAGCAGAAGGACTGTTGTAGAGAGCAGAGGTTGGAGACTGAGGTCCAGAAGGACTGTTATGTAGATCAGTGGGTGGAAACTGGGGTGCAGAAGGACAGTTACAGAGAGCACAGATAGAGACTGGGGTGCAGAAGAAAAGTTGCAGACAGCAGAAGTTGGAGACTGGGGTACAGAAGGACTGTTACTGAGAGCAGCGTTTGGAGACTGGGGTGCAGAGGAACTGATAGAGAAAGCTTACGTTGGAGACTGGGGTTCAGAAAGACTGTTACAGAGAGAAGAGTTTTGAGACTACGGTAAAGAAGGACTGTTACAGAGAGTAGAGTTTAGAGACTGAGGTGCAGAAGGAGTGTTGCAGGGAGTAGAGGTTTGAGAGTTTGGTGCAGGAGGACTGTGGCAGAGAGCAGAGTTTGGAGACTGAGGTGAAGAAGGACTGTTACCGAGAGCAGAGGTTGGAGACTGAGGTGCAGAAGTACTGATACAGACAGCAGAGGTTGGAGACTGGGGTGCAGTAGGACCGTTATAGAGAGCAGATTTTGGAGACTGCACTACACGAGGACTGTTACAGAGAACAGAGGTTGGAGAAGGGGTTCAGGAGGTCTGTTACAGAAGGCAGAGTTTACAGACTGGGTTTCAGAAGTATGTTACAGAGAGCAGATTTTGGAGACTGCAGTAAAGAAGGACTTTTGCAGAGAGCAAAGGTTTGAGACTGGGGTGGAGAAGAACTGTTTTAGAGAGAAGATGTTGGAGTCTGTGGTTCAAAAGGACTGTTGGAGAGAGCAGAGGATAAAGACTGGAGTTTAGAAGTACTGTTGAAGAGAGCAGAGTTTGCAGACTGAGTTTCGGAAGGACTGTTATAGCGGGAAGAGTTTGGAGACTGTGGTGAAAAACGACAGATACAGAAAGCAGAGGTTGGATACTGGGGTGCATAAGTACCCTTAAAAAGAACAAAGTTTGGAGACTGCGCTACAGAAGGACTGTTACAGAGAGTAGAGTTTGGATACTGGGGTGCAGAATAACTGTTTTAGAGAACAGAGGTTGGAGACTGGGGTGCAACAGGACCATTGCAGAGAGCAGAGTTTTCAGACTGAGGTGCAGAAAGACTGTTGCAGGGAGCAGATGTTGGAGACTGGGGTGCAGAGGGACTTTTGCAGAGAGCAGAGGTTGGAAACTGGGGTGCAAAAGGATTGTTGTAGAGAGCAGAATTTTAAGACTGGGGTGCAGATGGATCGTTGCAGAGAGCAGAGGTTGGAGACTGGGGTGCAGAAGCACTGTGGCAGAGAGCAGATGTTGGAAACTGGTTACAGAAAGATCGTTGCAGATAGCAGAGGTTTGAGACTGGGGTGCAGAAGGACTGTTACAGAGAGTAGAGTTTCGAGACTGAGTTGCAGAAGGATCGTTGCAGAGAGCAGAGGTTGGAGACTGGGGTGCAGTAGAACTCCTACAGAGAGCAGAGTTTTTAGACAAGGTTGCACAAGGATCTTACAGAGAGCAGAGTTGTAGACCGATGTGCATCAGGACTGTTACAGAGAGCAGAGGTTGGAGACTGGGGTGCAGAAGGATCGTTGTAGAGAACAGAGTTTTCACACTGAGTTGCAGAAAGACTTTTGCAGAGAGCACATGTTGGAGACTGGGGTGCATAAGGACTGTTGCAAAGAGCAGAGATTGAAGACTGGGTTGCATAAGAATCGTTTTAGAGAGCAAAAATTTGAGACTGGGGTGCAGAAGGATTGTTATAGAGAACAGAGGTTGGAGACTGGTGTGCAGAAGGCCTATTATGGAAAGCAGAGTTTGGAGAAGGGGTTCAGAAGTACATTTAAAGAGAGTAGATTTTGGAGACTGAGGTGCAGAAGGACAGTTGCAGAGAGCAGAGTTTGAAGACTGAGGTGCAGAAGGATTGTCAGAGAGCAGAGGTTGGAGACTTGGTTGCAGAGGGACTGTTGCCGAGAGCAGAGACTGGACACTGGGGTGTAGAAGGACTGTTGCGGAGAGCACAGGTTGGATATTGGGATGCAGAAGAACTGATACAGAAACCTGACGTTGGAGACTGGGGTGCAGAAGGACCGATACAGAGAGCAGAGTTTTGACACTGTGTTACAGAAGGACTGTTACAGAGAGCAGAGGTTGGATACAGGGGTGCAGAAGGACTGATGCAGAGAACAGAGTTTGGAGACTGGGGTGCAGACGAACCTTTTCAGAGAGCAGAGGTTGGAGACTCAGGTGAAGAAGGATTGTTATAGAGAGCAGAGGTAGGATAGTGGTGTGCAAAAGGACTCATGCAGAGAGCATATGTTGGAGAATGGGGTTCAGAAGGCCTGTTACAGAGAGCAGTGGTTGGAGATTGAGGTGCTGAAGATCATTTCAGAGAGCAGATATTGTAGACTAATGTGCAGAAAAACTGTTATAGAGAGGAGCGGTTGGAGACTGGGGTGCAGAAGGATTCTTCCAGAGAGCAGAGGATGGAGACTGGTGTGCACAACGAGTGTTACAGAGAGCAGAGTTTGTAGATTGGTGTCCAGAAGAACTGTTAAAGAGAGCAGAGGTTGGAGACTGGGGTGCAGAAGAACTGATGCAGAAAGCAGACATTGAAGACTGGGGTGCAAAAGGACTGTTACAGAGAGCAGAGGTTGGAGACTGGGGTGCAGAGAAACTTTGCAGAGAGCAGAGGTTGGAGACTGAGGTGAAGAAGGATCGTTGCAGAGAGAAGAGTTTGGAGACTGGGTTGCAGAAGGCCTTTTATAGAGTGCAGAGTTTCAAGAGTGCGGTGCAGAAGGCCTGTTACTGAGAGAAGAGTTTGTTGACTGGGGTGCAGAAGCACTGTTACAGATAGCAGAGTTTCGAGACAGGGTTTCAGAAAGATCTTACAGAGAGCATTTTGGAGACTTAGTTTCAGAAGAACTGTTACAGAGAGCAGAGGTTCGAGACCAGGGTGCAGAAGGAGTGATACAGAAAGGAGAGTTTGGAGACTGGGGTGCAGAAGGTCCATTACAGAGAGCAGAGGTTTGAGACTGCAGTACAGAAGTACTGTTACAGAGAGCAGAGGTTTGAGACTGCGGTGGAAAAGGACTTTTACAGAGAGCATATTTTGGAGACTGGGGTGAGGAAGGACTGTTGCAGAGAGAAGAGGTTGAAGACTGGGTTGCAGAAGGACTGCTGCAGAGAGCAGAGGTTGCAGAGTGAGGTGCATAAGGACTGTTACAGAGAGCAGAGGTTGGAGGCTGGGGTGCAGAAAGACTGATACAGAAAGCAGAGGTTGGAGACTGGGGTGCAGAAGGACTCTTACGGAGAACAGAGGTTGAAGACTGTGGTACAGAAGAACTGTTGTAGAGAACAGCATGGGGACTGGTGTGCAGAAGGAATGTTACAGAGAGCAGCATTTGGAAACTGGGATGCAGAAGGATCTTACAGAGAGGAAAGTTTGGAGACTGGAGTGCAGAAGGAATTTTGCAGAGAGCAGACGTTGGAGACTGGGGTACAGAAGGATCGTTGCAGAGAGTAGAATATTGAGACTGTGGTATAAAAGTACTGTTCTAGAGAGCAGAGGTTGGAGACTGGGCTGCAGAAGGACTCTTGCAGATAGCAGTTGCTGAAGACTGATGTGCAGAAAACCTGTTACAGAGAGCAGTGTTTGGAGACTGGGGTTCAGGACTGATACTGAGAGCAGAGGTTGGAGACTGGGGTGCATAAGGACTGTTAAAGAGAGCAGAGTTTAGAGACTTGGGTGCAGAAGGCCTGTTACAGAAAAGAGAGGTTGTAGACTGGGTACAGAAGGCCTCTTACAGATAACAGAGGTTGGAGACTGGGGTGCATAAAGACTGTTGCAGAGTGCAGAGTTTGGAGACTGGGGTGCAGAAGGACTGTTGCAGAGAGCAGAGGTTGGAGACTGGGGTGCAGAAGGACTGTTGCAGAGAGCAGATTTTAAATACTGGGGTTCAGAAGGACTGTTACACAGAGCAGAGTTTGGAGACTGAGGTGCAGAAGGACTGTTACAGAAAGAAGTGATTGGAAATTGGCGTTCAGAAGGACTGTAACAGAGACCAGAGTTTGGAGACTGTTTTATAGAAAAACTGTAACAGAGAGCAGAGGTTGGAGACTGAAGTGCAGAATAATAGATACAGAGAGCAGAGGTTTGAGACTGGGTTTTAGATGGATCCTGCATAGAGCAGAGGTTGGAGAGTGAAGTGCAGAAGGACTGTTACAGAGAGTAGAGATTGGAGACTGAGGTGAAGAAGGACTATTACAGAGAGCAGAGTTTGAAGACTTGGCGTGCAGAAGTCTTGTTACATAGAGCAGAGTTTGGAGACTGAGGTTCAGAAGGACTGTTACAGAAAGAAGTGGATGGAAATTGGCGTGCAGAAGGACCGTAACAGAGACCAGAGTTTGGAGACTGTGGTATAGAAAAACTGTAACAGAGAGCAGAGGTTGGAGACTGAGGTGCAGAATAATAGATACAGAGAGCAGAGGTTTGAGACTGGGCTTTAGACGGATCCTACATAGAACGGAGGTTAAAGAGTGAAGTGCAGAAGGACTGTTGCAGATAGCAGATGTTGGAGAATGAGGTGCGGAAGTTCTGTTACCAAGAGCAGAGTTTGGAAACTCAGGTGCAGAAGGACTATTAAAGAATTCAGAGGTTTGATATAGCGGTGCAAAAGCATGTTTCAGAGAGCAGAATTTGAAAACTGAGGTGCAGAAGGACTCTTGCAGAGATCAGAGGTTGGAGACTAGGGTGCAGTAGGATCATTGCAGAGAGCAGAGTTTGGAGACTGGGGTGCAGAAGGATCGTTGCAGAGAGCAGAGGTTGGAGACTGTGGTGCAGAAGGCCTGCTACAGAGAGCAGATTTTGGAGACTGGCGTGCAGAAGGCCTGTAAGAGAGAGGAGAGTTTGGAGACTGGGTTGCAAAAAGACTGTTTTAGAGAGCAGAGTTTTGATACTGGGTTGCTTAAGTATCTTACAGAGAGCAGAGGTTGGAGACTGAAGTTCAGGTGTACTGTTACAGAGAGCAGTGGTTGGAGACTGGGGTGCAGAAGGATCGTGCAGAGAACAGAGGTGTCAGACTGAGGTGCAGAAGGACTGTTACAGAGAGCAGAGGTTAGAGACTGAGGGGTAGAAGGAATGTTACAGAGAGCAGAGTTTGGAGACTGAGGTGCAGAAGGACTGTTACAGAAAGCAGAGGTTGGAAATTGGGGTGCAGAAGGAACGTTACAGAAACCAGAGTTTGGAGACTGTGGTATAGAAAAACTCTTATAGAAAGCAGAGGTTGGAGACTGGGGTGCAGATGGAATGTTACACAGAGCACAGGTTGGAGACTGAGGTGCAGAAGGATAGATACAGAGAGCAGAGTTTTGAGACTGGGGTTCAGAATTACTGATACAGAAAGCAGATATTGGAGAATGGGGTGCAGAAGGACTGTTCCGGAGAGCAGAGGTTTGAGACTGCGCTACAGAAGAAATGTTACAGAGAGCAGAGGTTGGATACTGGGGTTCAGATGGACTGTTACAGAGAACAGAAGTTGGAGACTGGGGGTGCTGCACAATCGCAGAAGCAGAGGTTGGAGACTGCGATGGAGAAGAAATGTTTGAGAGAGCAGATTTTGTAAACTGGAGTGCAGAAAGATCTTACAGAGATCAGAGGTTGGAGACTGTGGTGCAGAAGGACTGTTGCAGAGATTAGAGTTTGGAGACTAGGGTCTGGAAATATCATTGCAGAGAGCAGAGTTTGAAGACTGGGATGCAGAAGGACTGTTGAAGAGAGAAGAGGTTGGAGACTGGGTGCAGAAGGACTGTTGCAGAGAGGAGAGGATGGAGACTGGAGTGCAGAAGGACTGTTGCAGAGAGAAGAGGTTAAAGACTGAGGTGCAGAAGGCCTCTTAGAGAGAGCAGAAGTTGGATACTGGGGTGCAGAAGGACTGATACAGAAAGCAGAGATTGAAGTCTGGCGTGCTTAAAGACCATTACAGAGAGCAGAGGTTGGAGACTGCAGTACAGAGGACTGTTGCAGAGAGCAGAGTTTGGAGACTGGGATGCAGAAGGACTGTTTCAGAGAGGAGAGGTTGGAGACTGAGGTGCAGAAGTCATGTTACATAGAACAGAGTTAGGAGACTGAGGTGCAGAAGTCCTGTTACATAGAGAAGAGTTTGGAGACTGGAGTGCAGAAGGATCGTTGCAAAGAGCAGAGTTTGGAGACAGGGGTGCAGAAGGATCTTACAGAGATCAGAATTTGTAGACTGAGGCACAGAAGGACTGTTGCAGAGATGAGAGGTTGTAAACTGGGGTGCAGTAGGATCATTGCAGAGAGCAGAGGTTGGAGACTTGGGTGAAGTAGGATCTTTGCAGAGAGCGGAGGTTAGAGACTGAGGTGCAGAAGGCCTGCTTCAGAGAGCAGATTTTGGATACTGGCGTGCAGAAGGCCTATTACAGAGAGGAGAGTTTGGAAACTTGGGTAAAAATGACTGTTGTAGGGAGCAGAGTTTGGAGACTGGGTTGTTGAAGGATCTTACAGAGAGCAGAGGTTGGAGACTGAGGTACAGAAGGACTGTTACAGAGAGCAGAGGTTGGAGACTGAGGTGTAGAAGGACGGTTACAGACAGCAGAGTTTGGAGACTCAGGTGCAGAAGGACTGTTATAGGAAGCAGAGTTCTGAAATTGAAATGCAGAAGGACCGTTAGAGAGAGCAGAGTTTGGAGACTGCGGTATAAGACTGTTACTAAGTGAAGAGGTTGGAGACTGGGGTGCAGAAGGACTCTTACATAGAGCACAGGTTGGAGACTGAGGTGCAGAAGGATAGATACAGACAACAGAGGTTGAAGACTGGGGTTCCGAAAGACTGATACAGGAAGCAGAGGTTGGAGACTGGGGTCCAGAAGGATCGTTGCAAAGACCAGAGTTTTGAGAATGGGGTGCAGAAGGACTGTTCCAGAGAGCAGACATTGGAGACTGGGGTGCAGAAGGACTGTGGCAGAGAGCAGATTTTAGAGACCGGGGTGCAGAAGGACTGTTACACAGAGCAGAAGTTAGAGACTGAGCTGCAGAAGGACTGTTACAGAGAGCAGTGTTTGGAGACTGGGGTGCAGAAGGACTGTTACAGAGAGCAGAGTTTGGAGACTGGGGTTCAGATGGATCTTACAGAGAGCAGAGTTTTGATACTGGGGTGCAAAAGGACTGTTGCAGAGAGCTGAGTTTGGAGACTGGGGAGGAGAATAATCGTTGCAGAGAGAAAAGGTTGGAGACTGGGATGCAGAAGGCCTGTTACAGAAGGCCCAGTTTGGAGACTGGGTGGCTGAAGTCATGTTACAGAGAGCAGAGTTTAGAGACTCTTGTGCAGAAGGACTGTTACAGAGTACAGAGATTATAGACTGGATTGTAGAAGGATCTTACAAAGAGCAGAGTTGGCTGAATGAGGTGCAGAAGGACTGTTAAAGAGAGCAGAAGTAGGAGACTGTGGTGCTGAAGGGTCGTTGCAGTGAGCAGACTTTTCAGAGTGAGGTGCAAAAGTACTGTTGCAGAGAGCAGATATTGCAGACTGGGTTGTAGAAGGACTGTTGCAATGAGGAGAGGTTGGAGACTTTGGTGAAGAGGGATCATTGCAGAGAGAAGAGGCTGGAGACAGGTGGGCAGAAGCACTGTTACAGAGAGCAGAGTTTCAAACTGGGTTGCAGAAGGATCTTAAGAAGAGCAGAGGTTGCATACAGGGGTGCAGAAGGATTGTTACAGACAGCAGAGGTTGGAGACTGTGGTCCAGAAGGACTCTTGCAGAGAGCAGACTTTGGAGACTGGGGTCCCAAAAGATCGTTGCAGAAAGCAGAGTTGGAGACTGGGGTGTAGAAGGACTGTTGCAGAGAGCAGATGTTGGAGACTAGGGTGCAGACGGACTGGTGCTGAGAGCAGAGGTTGGAAAGTGGTGTTCAGAAAGACTGTTGCAGAAAGCAGAGTTTGGAGAATGAGGTGCAGAAAAACTGTTACAGAGAGCAGAGGTTGTAGACTGGGGTTCACATGGATCTTACAGAGAGCAGATTTTGGAGACTGTGGTACAAGAGGACTGTTGCAGAGTGCAGAGGTTGGAGACTGGTGTGAAGAAGAATCTTTGCAGAGAGAAGTGTTTGGAGACTGGGGTGCAGAAGTCCTGTTACAGAGAGCAGAGGTTGGAGACTGTTATGCAGAAGGACGATTACCGAGTGCAGAGTTTAAAGACTGGGTTGCAGAAGGATCTTACAGAGAGCAGAGTTGGGAGTCTGAGGTGCAGAAGGTTCGTTGCATACAGCAGAGTTTTCCGACTGAAGTGCAGAATGACTGTTGCAGAGAGCAGATGTTGGAGACTGGGGTGCAGAAGGACTGTTGCAGAGAGCAGACATTGGAGACTGGAGTTAAGAAGGATCGTTTCAGAGAGCAGAGGTTGGAGACTGGTGTGCAGAAGGATTGTTATGGAGAGTAGAGTTTGGAGACTGGGTTTTGGAAGGATTCTACAGAGAGCAGAGGTTGGAGACTGAAGTGGAGAAGGACTGTTACAGAGAGTAGAGTTTTGAGACTGAGGTGCAGAAGGATAGATACAGAGAACAGCGGTTGGAGACTGCGGTTCAGACAGACTGTTACAGAGAGCAGAGGATGGAGACTGGGGTGCAGAAGGAATGTTACAGAGAGAACAGGTTGGAGACTGAGGTGCAGAAGTATATATACAGAGAACAGAGGTTTGAGACTGGGCTTCAGAACGACTGATACAGAAAGCAGAGTTTGGAGACTGGGTTGCAGAAGGACCATTACTGAGAGCAGAGGGTGGAGACTGCATTTCAGAAGGACTGTTACAGAGAGCATATGTTGGAGACTTGGGAGAAGAAGGACTGTTGCAGAGGACAGAGGTCGGAGACTGGGTTTCCGCAGGACACTTGCAGATATCAGAGGTTAAAGACTGGGTTGCAGAAGGACCTTCGAAGAAAGCAGAGGTTACAGACTGCGTTGGAGAAGGAATGTTAGAGAGAGCCGATATTAAAAACTGGCGTGCAGAAAGATCTTACAAAGAGCAGAAGTTTGAGACTGTGGTTCAGAAGGACTGGTGCAGAAAGACTGTTGCAGAAGGACGTTGCAGCCTGGGGTTCAGAAGGATCCTTGCAGAGAGCAGAGTTTGGAGACTGGAGTTAGAAGGACTGTTGCTGAGAGCAGATTTTAGAGACTGGGGTGCAAAGGACTGTTGCAGAGAGCAGAGGTTGGAGAGGAGGGTGCAGAAGGACTGTTGCAGAGATCATTGGTTGAAGACTGAGGTTCAGAAGGACTGTTACAGAGAGCAGAGGTTGGAGCCCCCTGGGGTGCAGAAGGACGGTTACAGAGAGCAGAGGTTGGAGACTGGGGTGCAGAAGGACGGTTACAGAGAGCAGAGGTTGGAGACTGGGTTGCAGAAGGACTGTTGCAGAGAGCAGAGGTTGTCGACTATGGTGCAATAGGACTGTTGCAGAGAGCAGAGGTTTGAGACTGGTGTGGAGAAGAATCGTTGCCGAGAGAAGAATTTGGAGACTTGGGTGAGATGGTCTGTTACAGAGAGCAGTCCTTGGAGACTGGGTTGATTAAGGATCTTACAGAGAGCAGAGGTTGGAGACTGAGGTGCAGGGGGACTGTTACCGAGAGCAGTGGTGGGAGACTGGGGTGCGGAAGGATCGTGAGGAGAGCAGAATTTTTCAGACTGAGGTGCAGAAGGACTGTTACAGAGAGCACAGGTTGAAGACTGAGGTGTAGAAGGACTGTTACAGAGAGCAGAGTTTGGAGACTCAGGTGCAGAAAGACTTTTACAGGAAGCAGAGTTTAAAAATTGGGGTGCAGAAGGACTGTTAAGGAGAGCAGAGTATGGAGACTGCGATATAGGACTGTTACCGAGAGCAGAGGTTGAAGACTGGGGTGCAGAAGGACTCTTACATAGAGCACAGGCTGAGACTGAGTTGCAAAAGGATAGATACAGAGAACACACGTTGGAGACTGGGGTTCCGAACGACTGATACAGAAAGCAGAGTTTGGAGACTGGGGTGTAGAAGGACTGTTCCGGAGAGCAGAAGTTGGATACACCAATACAGAAGGACTGTTACAAAGAGCAGATCTCAGAGACTGGGGAGCAGAAGTACTGTTGCAGAGGACAGAGGTTAAAGACAGGGATGGAGAAGGAATGTTACAGTGAGAAGAGTCTTCAGACTGAAGTGCAGAAGGACTGTTGCAGAGAGCAGATGTTGGAGACTGGGGTGCAGAATGACTGTTGCAGAGGGCAGACGTTGGAGACTGGGGTCCAGCAAGATCGTTGCAGAGAGAAGAGTTTGGAGACTGGGGTGCAGAGGGACTGTTGCAGATAGAAGATGATGGAGAATGGGGTGCAGAAGGACTGTTTCAGAGAGCAGAGGTTGGAGACTGTGGTGCATAAAGGCTGTTAAAGAGAGCAGAGTTTGGATACTGGGGTGCAGTAGAACTGTTGCAGAGTGCAGACGTTGGAGACTGGGGTGTAGAAGGATGGTTGCAGAGAGAATAGGTTGGATACTGCTGTGCTGAAGGCCTGTTACACGGAGCTGAGTTTGTAGACTGGGATGCATGAGGCCTGTTACAGAGAGCAGAGTTTGGAGACTTGGGTGCATGAGGCCTGTTACAGAGAACAGAGTTTGGAGACTGGGGAGCAGGTAGACTGTTACGGAAAGCAGAGTTTGGATACTGGGTTGCAGAAGGTTCTTATATAGAGCTGAGTTTGGAGACTGAGGTGCAGTAGGACTGTTACAGAGTGCAGAGGTTGGAGACTGGGGTGCAGAAGGATACTTGCAGAGAGCAGAGGTTTCAGACTGAGGTGCAGAAAGAATGTTACAGAGGGTAGATGTTTGAGACTGATGTGAAAAAATGTTACAGAGAGTAGAGTTTGGAGACTGATGTGAAGAAGGACTGTTATAGAGAGCTGAGGTTGGAGACTTTTGTGCAGAAGGACTGTTACAGAGTTCAGAGTTTAAAGACTGGGTTGCAGAAGGATATTAAAAGAGCAGAGTTGAGAGACTGAGGTGCAGAAGGATTGTTAAAGAGAGCAGAGCTAGGAGTCTGGGGTGAAGAATGGTCGTTGCAGAGAGAAATGTTTTCAGACTGTGGTGCAGAAGAACTGTTGCAGAGAGCAGAGGTTTCAGACTGAGGTGCAGAAGTACTGTTACGGAGAGCAAAGGTTGGAGACTGAGGTGTAGAAAGACTATTACAGAGAGCAGAGTTTAGAGAGTGAGGAGCAGAAGGACTGTTACAGAAAGCAGAGGTTGGAAATCTGGGTGCAGAAGGACCGTTACCGAGAGAAAAGGATGGAGACTGCGGTATAGAATGACTGTAACAGAGACCAGAGTTTGGAGACTTGGGTGCAGAAGGACTGTTACAGAAAGCACAGGTTAGAGACTGAGGTGCAGAATGATTGATACAGAGAGCAGAGGTTGAAGACTGGGGTTCAGAAGGACTGATTCAAAAAGCAGCGTTTGGAGACTGGGATGCAGAAGGACCATTACAGAGAGTTTGGAGACTGCGGTATATAAGGACTGTTAAAACGAGCAGATGTTGGAGACTGGGGAGCAGAAGGACTGTTAAAGAGGACAGACATTGGAGACTGGGGTGCCGCAGGACCCTCACAGAAAGCAAATTGGAGACTGCGGTGGAGAATCAATGTTAGAGAGAGCAGATTTTGGAAACTAGAGTGAAGAAAGATCTTACAGAGAGCAGATTTTAGAGACTGTGGTGCAGAAATACTGTGGCAGAGAGCAGACGTTGGAGACTGCGGTCCAAAAGGATCCTTGCAGAGAGCAGATTTTGGAGACTGGGGTGCAGAAGTACTGTTGCAGAGTGCAGAGGGTGTAGAATGGGGTGCAGAAGGACTGTTGCAGAGAGCAGAGGTTCGAGACTGAGGTGCAAAAGACTGTTACAGAGAGCAGAGTTTGGAGACTGGTGTGCAGAAGGACTCTTGCCGAGAGCAGAGGTTGGAGACTGAGGTGCAGAAGGACTGATGCATAAAGCAGAGATTTGATTCTGGGGTGCAGAAAGACCGTTACAGAGAGCAGAGTTTAGAGACTGCATTACAGAAGGACTGTTGGAGAGAACAGAGTTTGGAGACTGGGGTGCAGAATGACTGTTACATAGATGAGAGTTTGGAGACTGAGGTGCAGAAGGATCTTTGCAAGGAGCAGAGCTTGGAGACAGGGGTGCAGATAGATCTTACAGAGGGAAGAAATTGGAAACTAAGGTCCAGAAAGAGTGTTGCAGAGATCCGAGGTTTGAGACTGGCGTGCAGTAGGATCATTGCAGAGAGCAGAGGTTGGAGACTGGGGTACAGAAGGATCATTGCAGAGAGCAGAGTTTGGAGACTGGCGTGCAGAAGGCCTGTTACAGAGAGGAGAGGTTGGAGACTGGGGTGCAGAAGGACTGTTATAGAGAGCAGTGTATGGAGACTGGGTTGCTGAAGCATCTTACAGAGAGCAGAGGTTGGAGGCTGAGGTTCAGGTGGACTGTTACAAAGCTCAGTGGTTGGAGACTGGTGTGTAGAAGGACTGTTACAGAGAGAAGAGTTAGGAGACTCAGATGCAGAAGGACTGTTACAGAAAGCAGAGTTTGGAAATTGGGGTGCAGACGGACCATTACAGAGAGCAGAGTTTGGAGACTGCGGTATAGGATTGTTACCGAGAGCAGAGGTTGGAGACTGGGGAGCAGAAGGACTCTTACATAGAGGACAGGTTGGAGACTAAGGTATAGAAAAATAGATAGAGAACAGAGTTTGGAGATGGGGTTAAGACTGACTGATACAAAAAACAGAGGTTGGAGACTGGGGTGTAGAAGAACCGTTACAAAGAGCAGAGCTTGGAGACTGCAGTACAGAAGGACTGTTACAGAGAGCAGATCTCAGAAACTGGGGAGCAAAAAGACTGTTGCAGAGGACAGAGGTTGGAGACTGGGGTGGAGATGGATTGTTACAGAGAGCAGAGTTTGGAAACTGTAGTGCAGAAGGATCTTAAAGCGAGCAGAGGTTGGAGACTGTGGTTCAGAAGGACTTTTGCAGAGAGCAGACATTGGAGATTGGGGTCCAGAAGGATCTTTCCAGAGAGCAGAGTTTGGAGACTGGGGTGCAGAAGGACTGTTACAGAGAACAGATGTTGGAGACTGGGGTGGATAAGGACTGTTGCAGAAAGAAGCATTTGGAGACTAGTGTGCAGAAGGACTGTTACAGAGAGCAGAGGTTGGAGACTGGGGATCAGATGGATCTTATAGAGAGCAGAGATTGGGGTTCAAAAGGACTGTTGCAGAGTGCAGATATTTGAGAATAGGGTGGAGAAGAATCTTTTTAGAGAGAAGAGCTTGGAGACTGGGGTGCAGAATGCCTTTTACATAGAGCAGAGTTTGGTGACAAGGTTGCAGAAGTCTTGTTACAGAGAGCAGAGGTTGGAGTCTGTTGTGCAGTAGGACCGTTACAGAATGCAGAGTTTAAAGACTGTGTTGCAGAAGAATCATAAATAGAGCAGTTTTGGGAGACTGAGGTGAAGAAGGACTGTTACAGAGAGCAGAGGTAGGAGACTGGGGTGCAGAAGTGTCGTTGCAGAGAGCAGAGTTTTCAGATTGAGGTGCAGAAGAACTGTATGAGAGAGAAGATGTTGTAGACTGGTGTGCAGAAGGTCTGTTGCAGAGAGCAGATGTTGGTAACTAGGGTGCAGAAGGACTGTTGTAGAGAGTAGAGGTTGGAGACTGGGGTGCAGAAGGACTGTTGCAGAGAGCAAAGTTTGAAGACTGAGTTACCAAAGTTCTGTTACAGAGAGCAGAGGTTGGAGACTCGGGTGAAGATGGACTTTTATAGAGAGCAGAATTTGGGTACGGGAATGTAGAAGGTTATTACAGAGAGCAGAATTCGGAGACTGAAGTGCAGAAGAACTCTTGCAGAAATCAGAGGTTGGAGACTGGGGTGCAGTAGGATCATTGCAGAGAGCAGAGGTTGGAGACTGGGGTGCAGAAGGCCCGTTACAGAGAGCAGAGGTTGGAGACTGCAGTACAGAAGGACTGTTACACAGAGCAGAAGTTGGAGACTGTTGTGCAGAAGGACGGTTACAGAGTGCAGAGATTAAAGACTGGGTTGCAGAAGGATCTTACAGAGAGCAGAATCGGGAGACTGAGGTGTAGAAGGATGTTACAGACAGCAGAGGTAGGAGACGGGGTGCAGAAGGTTCGTTGCAGACAGCAGAGTTTTTAGACTGAGGTGCAGAAGGACTTTTGCAGAGAGCAGATGTTGGAGACTAGGGTGCAGAAGGACTGTTGTAGAGAGCAGAGGTTGAACAATGGTGTGAAAAAAGACTCTTACAGTTAGCAGAGTTTGGAGACTGGGTTTTAGAAGGATCCTACAGAGAGCAGAGTTTGGAGACTGAAGTGCAGAAGGACTGTTACAGAGAGTAGCGGTTGGAGACTGAGTTGCAGAAGAACCCTTCAGAGAAGAGAGTTTGGAGACTGAGATGCAGAAGGTCTGTTGCATAGAGAAGAGGTGAGAGACTGGGGTACAGAAAGACTGTTGCAGACAGCAGAGGTAGGAGACTGGGGTGAAGAAGGCCTGTTACATAGAGCAGAGTTTGGAGACTGGGGTGAAGAAGGATCGTTTCAAAAAGCAAACCTTGGAGACAGGGGTGCAGAAAGATCTTACAGAGAGAAAAAATGAAGACTGAGTTGCAGAAGAAATGTTGCAGAGATCAGAGGTTGGAGTTTGGTGTGCACATGAATCGTTGCAGAGAGCAGAGTTTGGAAACTGGGGTGCAGAAGGCCTGCTCCAGAGAGCAGAGTTTGGAGCCTGGCGTGCAGAAGGCCGGTTACAGAGAGGAGAACTTAGGTACTCGGGTGCAGAAGAACTGTTATAGAGAGCAGAGTTTAGAGACTGGGTTGCTGAAGGATCTTACAGAGGTCAGAGGTTGGAGACTGAGGTGCAGGTGGACTGTTACAGAAAGCAGAGGATTCAGACTGAGGTGCAGAAGGACGGTTACAAAGAGCAGAGGTTTGAGACTGAGATGTAGAAAGACTGTTACAGAGAGCAGAGTTTTGAGAGTCAGGTACAGAAGGACTGTTACAGGAAGCAGAGTTTAGAAAATGGGGTGCAGAAGGACCGTAAAAGAGAGCAGAGGTTGGAGACTGGGGTATAGGACTGTTACCGAGAGCAGAGGTTAGAGACTGGGATGCAGAAAGACTCTTAAAAGAGAGAAGAAGTTCGAGACTGGGGTGCAGAAGGACTGATACAGAAAGCAGAGATTGGAGTCTGGGGTGCAGAAAGACCGTTACAGAGAGCAGATGTTGGAGACTGGGGTGAAGAAGCACTGTTACAGAGAGTAGACTTTCGAAACTGAGGTGCAGATGGATCGTTTCAAAGAGCTGAGTTTGGAGACAGAGGTGCAAAAGGACTGTTACTGAGAGCAGAGATTGGAGACTGGGGTGCAGAAGGATCCTTGTAGAGAAAAGAATTTTCAGACTGAGGTGCAGAAGAACTGGGGTGCTGAAGCACTGTTACAGAGAGCAGAGATTGGAGAATGGGGTGTAAAAGGCCTGTTACAGAGAGCAGAGGTTGGGGATTGGGGTGCAGAAGGGCTTATAGAGAAAGCAGGGTTTGGAGATAGGTTTGCAGAATGATCTTACAGAGAGCAGAGGTTGGAGACTGAGGTAAAGCAGGACTGTTACACAGAGCAGAGGTTGGACAATGGGGTGCAGAAGGATCGTTGCAGAGAACAGATTTTTCAGACTGTGGTGCAGAAGGACTGTTGCAGATAGCAGAGTTTGAACACTGAGGTTCATAAGGACTGTTACAGAGAGAAGTTGGATACTGGGGTGAAGAAGGAGCATTACAGAGAGGAAATTTTGGATACTACACTACTGGAGGACTGTTACAGAGAGCAGAGGTTGGAGACTGTTGTGGAGAAGGACTGTTGCAGAGAGCAGAGGATAAAACTGCTGTGGGGAAGGATCGTTGTAGAGAGCAGAGTATTGAGACTGGTGTGCAGAAGGACTGTTACAGAGAATAGAGTTTGGAGAAGGGGTGCTGAAGGACTGTTACAGAGTGCAGAGTTTCGAGACTGGGTTGCAGAAGAATCTTACAAAGAGCAAATGTTGGAAACTGAGGTGCAGAAGGACTTTTACAGAGAGTAGAGGTTAGACCCTGAGGTGCAGAAGGACTGTTGCAGGGAGCAGAGGTTTGAGACTTGGGTGCAGAAGGACTGTTGCAGACAGCAGAGTTTGGAGACTGAGGTGCAGAAGGACTGATAAAGAAAACAGAGGTTAGAGACTGGGGTGCAGAAGGACTGTTACAGAGAGCAGATTTTGGAGACTGCACTACCGGAGGACTGTTACAGAGAGAAGATGTTGGAGACTGGGGTGGAGAAGGACTGGTTCAGACTGCAAAGGTTTGAGACTGGGGTGCAGAAAGACTGATACAGAAAGCAAAAGGTGGAGACTGGGGTGCAGAAGGACTGTTACAGAGAGCAGAGGTTTGATATTGCGGTACATAAGGACTGTTTCAGAGTGCAGAGTTTGGAGACTGGGGTTCACAAGGATCGTTGCAGAGAGTAGAGTTTTCAGACTGTGATGCAGAAGGATTGTTGCAGAGAGCAGATGTTGGAGACTCGGGTGCTGAAGGACTTTTTCAGATAGCAGATATTGGAGACTGGGGTGCAAAAGAATTGTTGCAGAAAGAAGAGGTTGGAGACTGAGGTGCTGAAGAACAATTGCAGACAACAGAGGTTGGAGAATGGGGTGCAGAAGGAGTGTAACAGAGAGCAGGGCTTGGAGACTTTGGAGCAGAAGGGCTGTTACAGAGAGAAGAGGTTGGAGACTGGGTACCAGAAGGAATGTTACAAAGAGCAGAGTTTGGAAACCTGGGTGCAGAAGGATCTTTCAGAGAGCAGAGTTTGGAGATTGGGGTGCAAAAGGACTGTTACAGATAGCAGAGGTTGGCGAATGACGTGCACAAAGACTGTTACAGAAAGCAGAGTTTGGAGAATGGGTTGTCCAAGCATCATTGCAGAGAGCAGAGTTTTCAGACTGAGGTGCAGAAGAACTGTTGCAGAGAACAGATGTTGTAGACTGAATAAAGAAGGATCTTTGGAGAGAGCAGAGGTTGGAGACTAGGTTGCAAAAGGATTATTACGGAGAGCAGAGGATGGAGACTGGGGTGCAGAAGGACCATTGCAGAGATCAGAGTTTGGGAACTGAGGTGAAGAATAATTTTTACAGAGAACAGATGTTGGCGACTGTGGTGCAGAAGGACTGTGGCATAGAGCAGAGGTTGGAGACTGGGGTTTAGAAGGACTGTTGCAGAGAGCAGAAGTTAAAGACTGGGGTGCAGAAGGACTGTTACAGAGAGCAGAGTTTTGAGACAGGGTTGCAGAAGCATCTTACAGAGAGCAGAGTTTGGAGACTGAGGTGCAACTGGACTGTTACAGAGAGCATAGTTTGGAAACTGGGTTTCAGAAGGATCGTTGAAGAGGGCAGAGTTTGGAGACTAGGTTGCAGAAGGATCTTACAGAGATCAGAGTTGGACGACTGAGGTGCAGAAGGAATGTTACAGAGAGTAGACGTTGCAGACTGAGGTGCAGAAGGACATTTGCAGGGAGCAGAGGTTGTAGAATGGGGTGTAGAAGCACTGTTGAAGGTAGCAGATGTTGGAGACATAGGTGCAGAAGGACTGTTGTAGAGAGAAGAGTTTGGAGACTGAGGAGCAGAACGACTGTCACGGAGAGTAGAGGTTGGAGACTCGGGTGCAGGACTGATACAGAAAGCATAGGTTGGAGTCCGGTGTGTAAAAGGACCGTTACAGAAAGCAAAGTTTGGAGACTGCAATACAGGAGGACTGTTGCAGAGAGCAAAAGTTGGACTCTGGGCTGTAGAAGAACTGTCCCATAGAGCAGAAGTTTGAGACTGAGGTGCAGTAAGAATGTTACAGAGATCAGAGGTTGGAGACTGGGGTGCAGAAGTACTGATACAGAAAGAAGCGGTTGGAGACTGGGGTGAAGAATCAAGGTTACAGAGAGCAGAGTTTGGAGACTGTAGTAAAGAAGGACTGGTACAGACAGCAGAGTTTAAAGACTATGGTAAAGAAGGACTGTTGCAGAGAGCAGATGTTAAAGACTTTGGTTAAGAATTACTGTTGGAGAGAGAAGATGTTAGAGAATGGGGTACAGAATTAAGGTTGCAGAGAGCAGAGGTTGGAGACAGAGGTTCAGAAGGACTGTTACAGACAGCAGAGTTTGAAAACTGTTGTGCAGAAAGACTGATACAGAAATAAGAGGTTTGAGACTGGGGTGCAGTAGGACCGTTACAGAGAGCAAAGATTGAAGACTGTGATACAGAAGGACTGTTTCAGAGAGCAGAAGTTGGAGACTGAGGTGAAGAAGGATCTTTGCAGAGAGAAGAGGTTGGAGACTGGGTTACAGAAGGCCTGTTAAAAAGAGCAGAGAATCGAGACCGAGGTTCAGAAGGCCTGCTACAGAGAGCAGAATTAAGAGACTGGGGTGCAGAAGGACTGTTACAGATAGCACAATATCGAGACTGTGTTGAAAAAGGATCTTAAAGAGAGCATTTTGGAGACTGAGGTTCAGAAGGCCTGTTACAGAGAACAAAGGTTGGAAACTCGGGTGCAGAAAGCTTTTTGCAGAGAGCAGAGTTTTCAGACTGAGGTGCAGAAGGACTGTTTCAGAGAGCAGATGTAGGATCCTGGGGTGCAGAAGGACTGTTACAGAGAGCAGAGTTTGGAGGCTGGGGTGCAGAAGGATCGTTGCAGAGAGCACAGATTGGAGACAGGGGTGCAGAAGGCCTGTTACAGAGAGCAGAAGTTGAAGACTAGGGTGCAGAAGGCCTGTTACAGAAAGCAGAGTTTGGAGACTGGGGTGAAGAAGGACTGTTAAAAAGAGCAGCGTTTGGAGAATGGGTTTCAGAAGGATCTTACAGAGAACAGAGGTTGGAGACTGAGGTTCAGAAGGATTTTTACAGAGAATAGAGAGTGGAGCCTAGGGTGCAGAAGGAGTGTTACAGAGAGCAGAGATGGAGATTGGGGTGCAGAAGGATCGTTGCAGAGAGCACAGGTTGAAGACTGGGGTGCAGAAGGCCTGTTACAGAGAACAGAAGTTGAAGACTAGGGTGCAGAAGGCCTGTTACAGAAAGCAGAGTTTGGAGACTGGGGTGCAGAAGGACTGTTACAAAGAGCAGCGTTTGGAGAATGGGTTGCAGAAGAATCTTACAGAGAGCAGAGTTTGGAGACTGAGGTTCAGAAGGACTTTTACAGAGAGTAGAGGATGAAGCCTCCGGTGCAGAAGAAGTGTTACAGAGAGCAGAGTTTGGAGATTGGGGTGCAGAAGAAATGTTACTGAGAGCAGAGGTTGGAGACTGGGGTTCAGAAAAACTGTTTCAGAGAGCAGAGTTTGGAGACTGAGGTGCAGAAGGTTGTAACAGAGAACAGAGTTTAGAAACTGGGGTGTAGGAGGACCGTTGCAGATAGCAGAGGTTGGAGCCTGGGAACAAGGAGGATCGTAGCAGAGAGCAGATGTTGGAGACTGGGGTGCAGAGCGACTATTAAAGAGAGCAGAGGTTGGAGACTGAGGTGCAGAAGGTTGTAACAGAGAACAGAGTTTAGAAACTGGGGTGTAGGAGGACCGTTGCAGATAGCAGAGGTTGGAGCCTGGGAACAAGGAGGATCGTAGCAGAGAGCAGATGTTGGAGACTGGGGTGCAGAGCGACTATTAAAGAGAGCAGAGGTTGGAGACTGAGGTGCAGAAGGATTGTTACAGAGAACAGATGTTTGAGACTGGGGTGCAGAAGGACTGTTACAGATTACAGAACTTGGAGACTGAGGTTAAGAACGACTTTTAAAGAGAGGAGACGTTGGAGACTGGGGTGCAAAAGGATTTTTACAGAGAGCAGATGATGGAGACTGGGGTGCAGAAGGTTTGTTGCAGAGAGCAGAGGTTGGAGAATTAAGTGCAGAAGGATCGCTACAGAGAGCAGAGTTTGGAGACTGGGGTGCAGCTTGACAGTTACAACGAGCACAGCTTGGATACTGGGGTGCAGAAGAAATATTGCAGAGAGCAGAGGTTGGAGACTGGGGTGCAGGAGTACTGTAGCAGAGAGCAGAAGTTGGAGATTGGGGTGCAAAAAAACTGTTTAAGAGAGCAGTTGTTGGAGACTGGGATGCAGAAGGATTGTTGCAGAGAGCAGAGGTTGGAGACTGGGGTTTAGAAGGACTGTTGCAGAGAGCAGAGGTTGGAGACTGAGGTGCAGAAGGATCGTTGCAGAGAGAAAAGGTTGGATACTGAGGTGCAGAAGGAATTTTACAGAGAGCGGATGTTGGATACTGGGGTGCAGGAGGACTGTTACGGAGAGCAGAGTTTGGAGAAAGGGAAGCAAAAAGATCTTAAAGAGAGCAGAGTCTGGAGACTGGGGTGCAGAAGGAGTGTTGCAGAGAGCAGAGGTTGGAGACTGAGGTGCAGAAGGATCATTGCAGACAGCAGAAGTTTGAGACTGGGGGGGCAGAAGCACTGTTACAGAGAGTAGACTTTCGAAACTGAGGTGCAGATGGATCGTTCCAAAGAGCTGAGTTTGGAGACTGAGGTGCTAAAGGACTGTTACTGAGAGCAGAGATTGGAGACTGGGGTGCAGAAGGATCCTTGTAGAGAACAGAATTTTCAGACTGAGGTGCAGAAGAACTCCTACAGAGAGCAGAGTTTTTAGACAAAGTTGCACAAGGATCTTACTGAGAGCAGAAGTTGTAGAGCGAGGTGCAGCAGGACTGTTACAGAACACAGAGGTTGGAGACTGGGGGGAAGAAGGATCCATGAAGAGAACAGAGTTTTCGGACTGAGGTGCAGAAGGACTTTTGCAGAGAGCACATGTTGAAGACTGGGGTGCAGAAGGACTGTTGCATAGAGCAGATGTTGGAGACTGGGTGCAGAAGGATCGTTGTAGAGAGCAAAATTTTGAGACTGGGGTGCAAAAAGATTTTTATAGAGAACAGAGTTGGGAGACTGGGGTGCAGAAGGCCTGTTACAGAGAGCAGAGTATGGAGAAGGTGTTCAGAAGTACTTTTTCACAGAGTAGTTTTTAGAGACTGAGGTGAAGAAGGACCATTGCAGAGAACAGAGGTTGGAGAGTGAGGTGCAGAAGGATTGTTACATAGAGCAGAGGTTAAAGACTGGGATGCAGAGGGACTGTTGTAGAGAGAAGAGGCTGGACACTGGGGTGTATAAGCACTGTTGCGGAGAGCACAGGTTCAGATTGGGGTGCAGAAGGACTGTTGCAGAGAGCAGAGGTTTGAGACTGGGTTACAGTAGGACTGTTACAGAGGCAGAGGTTGGAGATTTGGTGCAGAAGGACTGTTGCAGAGAGCAGATGTTGGAGTCTGGAATGCAGAAAGTCTGTTGCAGAGAGCAGAGTTTGTAGACTGAGGTGCAGAAAGACTGTTACAGAGAGCAGAGGTTTGAAATTGTGGTGCAGATGGACTGATACAGTAAGCAGAGTTTGGAGAATGGGGTGCAGAAGCACTGTTACACAGAGCAGAGGTTGGAGAATGGGGTGCAGAAGCACTGTTGCAGAGAGCAGAGGTTGGAGATTGAGGTGCAGAAGGATTGTTGCAGAGAGCAGAGGTTGAAGACTGGGTTGCAGAAGGACTGTTAAAGAGAGCAGAGGTTCGAGATTGGGGTGCAGAAAAACTGTTACAGAGAGCAAAGTTTGGAGACTGGGGTGCAGAAAGCCTGTTACAGAGAGCATCGGTTAGAGACTGAGGTGCAGATGCACTGTTAAAGAGAGTAGAGGTTGGTGACTGAGGTGCAGAAGGATTGGTACAGAGAAGAGAGGTTGGAGACTGAGGTGTAGAAGGACTGTTAAAGAGAGCAGAGGTGGGAAACTGGGGTGCAGAAAGATCGTTGCAGAGAGCAGAGTTTGCAAACTGAGGTTCAGAAGAATCATTGCAAGGAGCAGAGGTTGGAGACTGAAGTGCAGAAGGATCATTACAGAAAGCAGAGGTTGGAGACTGGGGTCAGAAAGACAGTTACAGAGAGCACAGTTTGGTGAGTGGTGTGCAGAACAAATGTGGCAGTGAGCAGAGATTGGGGACTCTGGTACAGAAGTACTGTTACAAAGAGCAGAGGCTGGAGACTGAGGTTATGAAGGAATGTCACAGAGAGCAGAGTTTGGAAACTGGGGTGCAGAAGGTTCTTACAGAGAGCAGAGGCTTGAGACTCTGGTCAGAAAGACTGTTGCAGAGAACAAACGTTGGAGACTGTGATGCAAAGATCATTGAAGAGCGCAGAGGTTGGAGACTGAGGTGCAAAAGGACTGTTTCTGAGAGCAGAGATTGGAGACTGGGGTGCAGAAGGATCCTTGTAGAGAACAGAATTTTCAGACTGAGGTGCAAAAGAACTCCTACAGAGAGCAGAGTTTTTAGACAAAGTTGCACAAGGATCTTACTGAGAGCAGAAGTTGTAGAGCAAGGTGCAGCAGGACTGTTACAGAGAGCAGAGGTTGGAGACTGAAGGGAAGAAGGATCCATGTAGAGAACAGAGTTTTCAGACTGAGGTGCAGAAGGAATTTTGCAGAGAGCACATGTTGAAGACTGAGGTGCAGAAGAACTTTTACAGAGATCACTGGTTGAAGACTGGGGTGCAGAATAACTGATACACAAAGCAGCATTTGGAAACTGGGGTGCAGAATGACCATTACAGAGAGCAGAGGTTGGAGACTGCGGTACAGAAGGACTATAACAGAGAGAAGAGTTTAAAGCCTGGAGTGAAGAAGGACTGTTGCAGAGAACAGAGGTTGGAGATTGAGGTGCAGAAGGATTGTTGCATAGAGATTGGTTGGAGACTGGGGTGCAGAATTCCTGTTACAGTGCAGAGTTTGGAGACTGGGTTGCAGAGGGCCTGTTACAGAGAGCAGAGGTTGGAGAATGGGGTGCAGAAGGACCATTACTGAGAGCAGAGTTTGGAGACTGAAGTACCAAAGGACTTTTACAGAGAGCAGAGGTTGGATACTGGGGTGCAGGAGGACTGTTACAGAGAGCAGAGTTTGGAGAAAGAGATGCAAAAGTATCTTAAAGAGAGCAGAGTCTGGAGACTGGGGTGCAGAAGAACCATTGCAGAGAGCAGGGGTTGGAGACTGAGGTGCAGAAAAATTTTTGCAGAGAGAAGAGGTTGGAGACTGGGTTGCAAAAGGACTGTTACAGAGAGCAGAGGTTCGATATTGGGGTGCAGAAGAACTGTTACAGTGAGCAAAGGTTGGAGACAGGGGTGCAGAAAGCCTGTTACAGAGAGAATCGGTTGGAGACTGAGGTGCAGAAGGACTGTTAAGGAGAGCAGAGGTTAAAGACTGAAGTGCAGAAGGATTGGTACAGAGAGTAGAGGTTGGAGACAGAGGTGTAGAAGGACTGTTACAAATTCCAGAGGTGGGAAACTGGCGTGTAGAAGGATCGTTGCAGAGAGCAGATGTTGCAATCTGAGGTTCAGAAGGATCGTTGCAGAAAGCAGAGGTTGGAGACTGAGCTGCAGAAGGATCGTTAGAAAGCAGAGGTTGGAGACTGGGGTCAGAAAAACTGTTAAAGAGAGAATAGGTTGAAAATTGTGGTGCAGATGGACTGATACAGTAAGCAGAGTTTGGAGACTGGGGTGAAGAAGCACTGTTACAGAGAGCAGAGGTTGGAGAATGGGGTGCAAAAGGCCTATTACAGAGAGCAGAGGTTGGAGACTGGGGTACAGAAGGACGCTTACAGAAAGCAGGGTTTGGAGATAGGGTTGCAGAAAACTCTTACAGAGAGCAGAGGTTGGACACTGCGGTGCAGAAGGATCATTGCAGACAACAGAGTTTTCAGACTTAGGTGCAGAAGGACTGTTGCAGAGAGCAGAGTTTGAACACTGAGGTTCATAAGGACTGTTACAGAGAACAGAGGTTGGAGACTGGGGTGCAGAAGGACCGTTACAGATAGGAGATTTAGAATACTGCACTACTGGAGGACTGTTACAGAGAGCAGAGGTTGGAGACTGTTGTGGAGAAGGACTGTTGCAGAGAGCAGAGGATGAAAACTGCGGGTGGGAAGGATCGTTGTAGAGAGTAGAGTATTGAGACTGGTGTGCGGAAGGACTGTTACAGAGAACAGAGTTTGGAGAAGGGGTGCTGAAGGACTGTTACAGAGAGTAGAGTATGGAGACTGGGTTGCAAAAGAATCTTACAAAGAGAAAATGTTGAAGACTGGGGTGCAGAAGGACTGTTACAGAGAGTAGAGGTTAGAGACTGAGGTGCAGTAGGACTGTTGCAGGGAGCAGAGGTTTGAGACTTGGTTGAAGAAGGACTGTTGCAGACAGCAGAGTTTGGAGACTGAGGTGCAGAAGGACTGTTACAGAGAGCAGAGGTAGGAGACTGGGGTGCAGAAGGACTGATACAGAAAGCAGAGGTTAGAGACTGGGGTGCAGAAGGACCGTTACAGGACAGCAGATTTTGGATACTGCGCTACTGGAGGACTGTTACACAGAGAGGAATTTGGAGACTGGGGTGGAGAAGGACTGTTTCAGAGTGCAGAGTTTGGAGACTGGGGTGCAGAAGGACTGATACAGAAAGCAGAAGGTGGAGACTGTGTTGCAGAAGGACTGTTACAGAGAGCAGAGGTTGGATATTGCAGTACAGAAGGACTGTTTCAGAGTGCAGAGTTTGGAGACTGGGGTGTACAAGGATCGTTGCAGAGAGCAGAGTTTTCAGAGTGAGATGCAGAAGGACTGTTGCAGAGAGCATGTTGGAGACTCGGGTGCAGAAGGACTTTTTCAGAGAGCAGATGTTGAAGAGTGGGGTGAAAAAGAATTGTTGCAGAAAGAAGAGGTTTGAGACTGAGGTGCTGAAGAACTCTTGCAGACAACAGAGGTTGGAGAATGGGTTGCAGGAGGACCGTTGCAATGAGTAGAGTTCAGAGACTGCGTTACAGAACGACAGTTACAGGGAGCAGAGGTTGGAGACTGCGGTACAGAAGAACTGTTACAGAGAGCAGGGCTTGGAGACTTTGGAGCAGAAGGGCTGTTACAGAGTGAAAAGGTTGAAGACTGGGTACCAGAAAAAATGTTACAGGGAGCAGAATTTGGAAACCTGGGTGCAGAAGGATCTTACAGAGAGCAGAGGTTGGAGACGGGGGTGCAGAAGGACTGTTACAGATAGCAGAGGTTGGAGAATGACGTGCACAAAGACTGTTACAGAAAGCAGAGTTTGGAGAATGGGTTGTCCAAGCATCATTGCAGAGAGCAGAGTTTTCAGACTGAGGTGCAGAAGGACTGTTGCAGAGAACAGATGTTGTAGACTGAATGCAGAAGAATCATTGGAGAGAGCAGAGGTTGGAGACTGGGTTGCAAAAGGATTTTTACAGAGGCAGAGGATGGAGACTGGGGTGCAGAAAGACCATTGCAGAGATCAGAGTTTGGGAACTGAGGTGAAAAATAATTTTTACAGAGAACAGATGTTGGCGACTGTGGTGCAGAAGGACTGTGGCATAGAGCAGAGGTTGGAGACTGGGGTTTAGAAGGACTGTTGCAAAGAACAGAAGTGGGAGACTGGGGTGCAGAAGGACTGTTACAGAGAGCAGTGTTTTGAGACAGCGTTGCAGAAGCATCTTACAGAGAGCAGAGTTTGGAGACTGAGGTGCAACTGGACTGTTACAGAGAGCATAGTTTGGAAACTGGGGTGCAGAAAAATCGTTGAAGAGGGCCGAGTTTGGAGACTGGGTTGCAGAAGGATCTTACAGAGATCAGAGTTGGAAGACTGAGGTGCAGAAGGAATGTTACAGAGAGTAGACGTTGCAGACTGAGGTGCAGGAGGACAATTGCAGGAGCAGAGGTTGTAGAATGGGGTGTAGAAGGACAGTTGCAGGTAGCATGTGTTGGAGACATGGGTGCAGAAGGACTGTTGCAGAGAGAAGAGTTTGGAGACTGAGAAGCAGAACGACTGTCACAGAGAGTAGAGGTTGGAGACTAGGGGGCAGAAGGACTGATACAGAAAGCATAGGTTGGAGTCAGGTGTGTAAAAGGACCGTTACAGAAAGCAAAGTTTGGAGACTGCAATACAGGAGGACTGTTAAAGAGAGCACATGTTGGAGACTGTGGTGTAGAAGAACTGTTGCAGAGAGCAGAGGTTGGACACTGGGCTGTAGAAGAACTGTCGCATAGAGCAGAAGTTGGAGAATGAGGTTCGGTAAGAATGTTACAGAGATCAGAGGTTGGAGACTGGGGTGCAGAAGTACTGATACAGAAAGAAGAGGTTGGAGACTGGGGTGCAGAGTTAAGGTTACAGAGAGCAGAGTTTGGAGACTGCAGTACAGAAAGACATGTACAGAAAGCAGAGTTTAAAGACTAGGGTAAAGAAGAACTGTTGCAGAGAGCAGATATTGGAGACTTTGGTTCAGAAAGACTTTTGGAGAGAGAAGGGGTTAAAGAATGGGATGTAGAATTAAGGTTGCAGAGAGCAGAGGTTGGAGACAGTTTCAGAAGGACTGTTACAGACAGCAGAGTTTGAAAACTGTTGTGCAGAAAGACTGATACAGAAATTAGAGGTTTGAGACATGGGTGCAGTAGGACCGTTACAGAGAGCAAAGGCTGGAGACTGTGGTACAGAAGGACTGTTTCAGAAAGCAGAGGTTGGAGACTGAGGTGAAGAAGGATACTTGCAGAGAGAAGAGAATGGAGACTGGTGTGCAGAAGGCCTGGTACAGAGAGAAGAGAATCGAGACCAGGGTACAGAAGGCCTGTTACAGAGAGCAGACTTTGGATACTGGTGTGCAGAAGGACTGTTACAGATAGCAAAATTTCGAGACTGGGTTGCAGAAGGATCTTACAGAGAGCATTTTGGAGACTGAGATTCAGAACGACTGTTACAGAGAGCAAAGTTTGTAAACTCGGGTGCAGAAGGCTTTTTGCAGAGAGCAGAGTATTAAGACTGAGGTGCAGAAGGACTGTTTCAGAGAGCAGATGTAGGATCCTGGGGTGGAGAAGGACTATTACAGAGAGCAGAGTTTGGAGACTGGGGTGCAGAAGGATCATTGTGGAGAGCACAGCTTGGAGACGGGGGTGCAGAAGACCTGTTACAGAGAGCAGAATTTGAAGACTAGGGTGCAGAAGGCCTGTTACAGAAAGCAGAGTTTGGAGACTGGGGTGCAGAAGGACTGTTACAAAGAGCAGCGTTTGGAGAATGGGTTGCAGAAGGATCTTACAGAGAGCACAGGTTGGAGACTGAGGTTCAGAAGGACTTATACAGAGAGTAGAGGGTGGAGCCTAGGGTGCAGAAAAAGTGTTACAGAGAGCAGAGGTTTGAAATTGGGGTGCAGAAGAACTGTTATGAGAGCAGAGATTAAATACTGGGATTCAGAAAAACTGTTTAAGAGAGCAGAGTTTGGAGACTGAGGTGCAGAAGGATTGTTACAGAGAGCAGAGTTTAGAAACTGGGGTGTAAGGGGACCATTGCAGATAGCAGAGGTTAGAGCCTGGGGACAAGGAGGATCGTTGCAGAGAGCAGATGTTGGAGACTGGGGTGCAGAAGAACTATTAAAGAGAGCAGATGTTGGAGACTTAGGTGCAGAAAGATCATTTTTGAGAGCAGAGGTTTGAGACTGGGGTGCAGAAGGACTGTTACAGATTGCAGAACTTGGAGACTGAGGTGCAGAACGAGTTTTACAGAGAGGAGACGTTGGAGACTGGGGTGCGAAAGGATTCGTACAGAGAGCAGAGGATGGAGACTGGGGTGCAGAAGGTTTGTTGCAGAGAGCAGAGGTTGGAGAATGAAGTGCAGAAGGATCGCTACAGAGAGCAGATTTTGGAGACTGGGGTGCAGCTTGACAGTTACAAGGAGCACAGGTTGGACACTGGGATGCAGGAGTACTGTTGAAGAGAGCAGAAGTTGGAGATTGGGGTGTAAAAAAACTGTTTAAGAGAGCAGTTGTTGGAGACTGGGATGCAGAAGGATCGTTGCAGAGAGCAGAGGTTGGAGACTGGGGTTTAGAAGGACTGTTGCAGAGAGCAGAGGTTGGAGACTGTGGAGCAGAAGGATCGTTGCAGAGAGAAGAGGTTGGAGACTGACGTGCAGAAGGAATTTTACAGAGAGCAGAGGTTGAATACTGGGGTGCAGGAGGACTGTTACGGAGAGCAGAGTTTGGAGAAAGGGATGCAAAATTATCTTAAAGAGAGCAGAGTCTGGAGACTGGGGTGCAGAAGAACCCTTGCAGAGAGCATGGGTTGAAGACTGAGGTGCAGAAGGATCCTTGCAGAGAGAAAAGATTGGAGACTGGGTTGAAGAAGGACTGTTACAGAGAGCAGAGGTTCGATATTGGGGTGCAGAAGAACTTTTACAGTGAGAGAAGGTTGGAGACTGGGGTGCAGAAAGCCTGTTACAGAGAGAATCGGTTGGAGACTGAGGTGCAGAAGGACTGTTAAGGAGAGCAGAGTTCGGAGACTGAAGTGCAGAAGGATTGGTACAGAGAGTAGAGGTTGGAGACAGAGGTGTAGAAGGACTGTTACAGAGACCAGAGGTGGGAAACTGGGGTGTAGAAGGATCGTTGCAGAGAGAAGATGTTGCAAACTGAGGTTCAGAAGGATCGTTGCAGAAAGCAGAGGTTGGAGACTGAGCTGCAGAAGGATAGTTAAAGAGCAGAGGTTGGAGACTGGGGTCAGAAAGACTGTTACTGAGAGAATATTTTGGAAATTGTGGTGCAGATTGACTGATACAGTAAGCAGAGTTTGGAGACTGGGGTGCAGAAGCACTGTTATAGAGAGCAGAGGTTGGAGAATAGGGTGCAAAAGGCCTGTTACAGAGAGCAGAGGTTGGAGACTGGGGTACAGAAGGACGCTTACAGAAAGCAGGGTTTGGAGATAGGGTTGCAGTAATATCTTACAGAGAGCAGAGGTTGGAGATTGAGGTATAGCAGGACTGTTACAGAGAGCAGAGGTTGGACACTGCGGTGCAGAAGGATCATTGCAGAGAATAGAGTTTTCAGACTTAGGTGCAGAAGGACTGTTGCAGAGAGCAGAGTTTGAACACTGAGGTTCATAAGGACTGTTACAGAGAACAGAGGTTGGAGACTGGGGTGCAGAAGGACCGTTACAGATAGGAGATTTAGAATACTGCACTACTGGAGGACTGTTACAGAGAGCAGAGGTTGGAGACTGTTGTGGAGAAGGACTGTTGCAGAGAGCAGAGGATGAAAACTACGGGTGGGAAGGATCGTTGTAGAGAGTAGAGTATTGAGACTGGTGTGCAGAAGGACTGTTACAGAGAACAGAGTTTGGAGAAGGGGTGCTGAAGGACTGTTACAGAGAGTAGAGTTTGGAGACTGGGTTGCAGAAGAATCTTACAAAGAGAAAATGTTGAAGACTGGGGTGCAAAAGGACTGTTACAGAGAGTAGAGGTTAGAGACTGAGGTGCAGTAGGACTGTTGCAGGGAGCAGAGGTTTGAGACTTGGTTGCAGAAGGACTGTTGCAGACAGCAGAGTTTGGAGACTGAGGTGCAGAAGGACTGTTACAGAGAGCAGAGGTAGGAGACTGGGGTGCAGAAGGACTGATACAGAAAGCAGAGGTTAGAGACTGGGGTGCAAAAGGACCATTACAGAGAGCAGATTTTGGAGACTGCACTACCGGAGGACTGTTACAGAGAGAAGAATTTGGACACTGGGGTGGAGAAGGATTGTTTCAGAGTGCAGAGTTTGGAGACTGGGGTGCAGAAGGACTGATACACAAAGCAGAAGGTGGAGACTGGGGTGCAGAAGGACTGTTACAGAGACCAGAGGTTGGATATTGCAGTACAGAAGGACTGTTTCAGAGTGCAGAGTTTGGAGACTGGGGTGCACAAGGATCGTTGCAGAGCAGAGTTTTCAGAGTGAGATGCAAAAAGACTGTTGCAGAGAGCATGTTGGAGACTCGGGTGCAGAAGGACTTTTTCAGAGAGCAGATGTTGGAGCCTGGGGTGCAAAAGAATTGTTGCAGAAAGAAGAGGTTGGAGACTGAGGTGCTGATGAACTCTTGCAGACAACAGAGGTTGGAGAATGGGGTCCAGAAAGACCGTTGCAAAGAGCAGAGTTTGGAGACTGCGGTACAGAACGACAGTTACAGGGAGCAGAGGTTGGAGACTGCGGTACAGAAGGACTGTTGCAGAGAACAGAGGTTGGAGACTGAGGTGCAGTAGGATTGTTGCATAGAGATTTGATGGAGACTGGGGTGCAGAAGTCCTGTTACAGAGCAGAGTTTGGAGACTGGGTGGCAGAGTGCCTGTTACAGAGAGCAGAGTTTGGAGAATGAGGTGCAGAAGGACCATTACAGGGAGCAAAGTTTGGAGACTGAGTTTCAAAAAGACTTTTACAGAGAGCAGAGTTTGGATACTGGGGTGCAGGGGGATTGTTACAGAGAGCAGAGGTTGGAGAAAGAGATGCAAAGGATCTTAAAGAGATCAGAATCTGGAGACTGGGGTTCAGAAGGACTGTTTCAGAGAGCAGAGATTGGAGACTGACGTGCAGAAGGATCGTTGCAGAGAGAAGAGGTTGGAGACTGGGTTGCAGAAGGACTTTTACAAAAATCAGAGGTTCGAGATTGGGGTTCAGAAGAACTGTTACAGTGAGCAAAGTTTGGAGACTAGGGTGCAGAAAGCCTGTTACAGAGAGTATCGGTTGGAGACTGAGGTGCAGAAGGACTGTTAAAGAGAGCAGAGTTTGGAGACTGAGGTGCAGAAGGATTGGTACAGAGAGGAGAGGTTGGAGACAGAGGTGTAGAAGGACTGTTACAGAGACTAGAGTTGGGAAAGAGGGGTGCAGAAGAATCGTTGCAGAGAGCAGAGGTTGCAAACTGAGGTTCAGAAGGATCGTTGCAGAAAGCAAAGGTTGGAGACTGAGGTGCAGAACGATAGTTAGAGAGCAGAGGTTGGAGACTGGGGTAAGAAGACAGTTACAGAGAGCACAGTTTGGAGACTGGGGTGCAGAAGAAATGTTGCAGTGAGCAGAGATTGGAGACTGTGGTACAGAAGTACTGTTACAAAGAGCAGAGGCTGGAGACTGGGGTTCAGAAGGAATGTCAAAGAGAGCAGAGTTTGGAAACTGGGGTGCAGAAGGATCTTACAGAGAGCAGAGGCTGGAGACTGGGGTCAGAAAGACTGTTGCAGAGAACAGACATTGGAGACTGTGGTGCAGAAGGATCATTGCAGAGCACAGAGGTTGGAGACTGGCGTATAGAAAGACTGTGGCAGAAAGCAGACGTTGGAGACTGAGGTGCAGAAGGACTTTCACAGAGAGCACTGGTTGGGGACTGGGGTGCAGAATAACTGATACACAAAGCAGCATTTGAAAACTGGGGTGCAGAATGACCGTTACCGAGAGCAGAGTTTGGAGATTGCGGCACAGAAGGACTATTACATAGAACAGAGTTATAAGCATGGGGTGCAGAAGGACTGTTGCAGAGAATAGAGGTTGGAGTCTGAGGTGCAGAAGGATCCTTGCATAGAGAAGTGGTTGGAGACTGGGGTGCAGAAGTCCTGTTACAGAGCAGAGTTTGGAGACTGGGTTGCAGAAGACCTGTTACAGAGAGCATAGGTTGGAGAATGGGATGAAGAAGGACCCTTACAGAGAGCAGAGGTTTCAGACTGAGGCTCAGAAGGACTGTTACAGAGAGCAAAATTTGGAGTCTGAGGTGCAGAAGGACTGTTACAGACAGCAGAGGTTGGCAATTGGGGTTCAGAAGGACCATTACAGAGAGAAGAGTTAGGAGACTGCAGTACAGAAAGACTGAAACAGAGAGCAGAGTTTGGAGACTGGGGTGCATAAGTACCATTACAGAGAGCAAAGTTTGGAGACTGAGGTGCAGAAGGATTTAACAGAGAGCAGACGTTGGATACTGGGGTGCAGAAGGACTGTTACAGAGAGCAGATTTTGGAGACTGGTATGCAGAAGGATCATACAGAGAGCAGAAATTGGAGACTGGAGTGCAGAAGGACTGTTGCAGAGAGCACATGTTGGAGACTGAGGTGCAGAAGGATCGTTGCAGACAGAAGAGGTGGGAGACAGGGGTGCAGAAGGCCTGTTACAGAGAGCAGAGTTATGAGACTGGGGTGCAGAAGGCCTGTTACAGAGAGCAAAGGTTGGAGACTGGGGTGCAGAAGGACTGTTACAGATAGCACAGTTTGAAGACTGGAGTGCAGAAGAATGGTGGCAGAGAGCAGAGGATTCAGAACGAGGTGCAGAAGGACTTTTACAGAGAGCAGAGTTTTGAGTCTGAGGTGTAGAAAGATTGTTACAGAAACCAGAGGTTTGCAATTGGTGAGCAGAAAGACCATTACAAAAAGAAGAGGTTGGAGACTGCGATACAAAAAAAAAAAAAAAAACTGTTACAGAGAGCAGAGTTTGGAGAATGGGTAGAAGAAGGATCGTTGCAGAGAGCAGATGTTTGAGACTGGGTTGCAGAAGTTGTGTTACAGATAGCAGAGGTTGGAGACTGAGGTACAGAAAGACTTTGACAGAGAGCAGCGGTTTGAGACTGGGGTGCATAAGGATTCTTACAGAGAGCAGAGGATGTAGACTGGGGTGCAAAGGAGTGTTACAGAGACCAGAATTTGGAGATTGTGTTGTAGAAGAACTGCACAGACTGTAGAGGTTGCAGACTAGGTGCAGAAAGATTGTTACAGAGAGCAGAATTTGGAGACTTGGGTGAAGAAAGACTGTTACAGAGAGCAGAGGTTCGAGACTGGGGTGCAGAAGAACTGTTACAGGGAGCAGTGTTTGGAGACTGGGGTGAAGAAGGGCTGTTACAGAGAGCAGATGTTGGTGACTGATGTGCAGAAGGACTGTTATAGAGAGCAGAGGTTAAAGACTGAGGTACAGAAGGATTGGTACAGAGAGCAGAGGTTGGAAACTGAGGTAAAGAAGGACTGTTACAGAGAGCAGAGGTTGGAGAATGTGGTGCAGAAGGATCTTTGCAGAGAGCAGAGGTTGGAGACTGGGGTCAGAAGGACAGTTACGGAGACCACAGGTTGGAGACTGGGGTGCAGAAGGATCGCTGCAGAGAGCAGAGGTTGGAAACTGAGGTGCAGAAAGATAGTTGTAGAGAGCAGAGGTTGGAGACTCAGGGGCAGAAGGATCGTTACAGAGAGGCAGAGGTTGTAGACTGGGGTGCAGAATGACAGTTACAGACAGTTTTGAGATCTGAGTTTAGAAGAAATGTTACAGAGAGCAGAGGTTGGAGACAGGGGTGCAGAAGGACTTTTGCAGAGAGTAGAGGTTGGAGATATAGGGGCATAAGGACTGATACAGAGAGCAGAGGTTGGAGACTGGGGTGAACAAGGACTGATAAACAAAGCTGGGATTGGAGACTGGACTGCAGAAGGACCATTACAGAGAGTAGAGTTTGGAGACTGCAGTACAGAAGGACTTTTACAGAGAGCACAGGTTGGATACCGGGGTGCATAACGACTGTTGCAGAGAACAGAGTTTGGAGACTGTGGTGCAAAAGAATCTTACAGAGAGTAGAGTTTGGAGACTGGGTTGCAGTAGGACTGTGGCATAGAGCAGAGGTTGGATACTGGGGTGCGGAAGGACTGTTACAGAGAGCAGGGTTTTGAGACTGCGGTGCAGATGGATCTTACAGAGCATAGAGGTTGGAGACCTGGGTGCAGAAGGACTGTTGCAGAGAGCAGAGTTTGGAGACTGGGGTACAAAAGGACTGTTAGAGAGAGCAGAGGTTGTAGACTGTGGTGCAAAAGGATCATACACAGAGTAGAGGTTGGAGACTGAGGTGCAGTAGGACTTTTGCAGAGAGCAGAGGTTGGAGACTGGGTTGTAGAAGGACTGTGACAGATAGCACAGTTTCGTGACTGGGTTGCAGAAGGATCTTACAGAGAGCCTTTTGGAGACAGAGGTGCAGAAGGAGTGTTACAAGAGCAGAGGTTAAAGACTGGGGTACAGAAGGATTGTTGCGGAGAGCAGCATTTTCAGACTGAGGTGCAGAAAGACAGTTACAGGGAGAACAGTTTTGGAGACCTGGGTGTAGAAGAAATGTTGCAGAGAGCAGATGTTGGATCCTGGGGTGCAGAAGGACTCTTACAGAGAGCAGAGTATGTAGACTGAGTTGCAGAAGAATCGTTGCAGAGAGTAGAGGTGGAGACTGGGCTGCAGAAGAATCGTTATAGAGAGAAGAGGTGGGAGACAGGGGTTCAGAAGGACTGTTACAGAGAGCACAGTTTGAAGACTGGGGTGCCGAAGGAATGTTGCAGAAAGCAGAGGTTGGAGACTGGGATGCAGAAGGACTGTTACACAGGAAGACGTTGGAGACTGGCATAAAGAATTATGATACAGAAAGCTGATGTGGGAGACTGGGGTGCAGAAGGACCATTACAGAGAGCAGAGGTTTGAGACTGGGTTGCAGAAGGACTGTTATAGAGAGCAGATTTTTGAGGCTGGGTTGCAGAAGGACTGTTATAGAGACCAGAGTTTTTTGGGTGGGTTGCAGAAGAATCTCAGAGAGCAGTTGTTTGGGACTAAGGTGCAGGATGACTGTTACAGAGAGCAGTGGTTGAAGACTGGTGTGCTTAAGGATCATGCAGAGAGCAGAGGTTTCAGACTGAGGTGCAGAAGGACTGTTACAAAGAGCAGACGTTGGAGACTGAGGTGCAGAAGGACAGTTACAGACAGCATAGTTTGGTGACTGAGGTGCAGAAAGACTGTTACAGAAAGCAAAGGTTTGAAATTGGGGTGCAGAGGGACCGTTACAGAGAGCAGAGGTTGGAGACTCTGGTATACAAAGATTGTAACAGAGAGCAGAGGTTGGAGAATATGGTGCATAAGGACTGTTACAGAGAGCAGAGGTTGGAGACTGGGGTGCAGAAGGACTGCTGCAGAGAGCAGAGGTTTGAGACTGGGGTGCAAAAGGACTGTTGCAGATAGCAGAGGTTGGAAACTGGGGTGAAGAAGGACTTTTTCAGCGAGCAGATGTTTGAGACTTGGGTGCAGAAGGACTTTTGTAGAGAGTAGAATTTGGAGACTGAGGTGTAGAAGGCCTGTTTCAGATAGCAGAGGTTGGAGACTGGTGTGCAGAAGGACGGATACAGAAAGCAGAGGTTGGAGACTGAGGTGCAGAAGGACCATTACAGAGTGCAGAATTTGGAGACTGCAATACAGGAGGACTGTTACAGAGAGCAGAGGTTTAAGACTGGAGTGGAGAAAAAGTTTTTCAGAGTGCAGATGTTGGAGACTGGTGTGCAGAAAAACTGTTGCAGAAAGCAGAGGTAGAAGACTGCAATCAGAAAGACTGATACAGAGAGCAGAGTTTGGAGACTGGGGTTCAGAAGGCCTGTTAAAGAGAGCAGAGGTTGGAGACTGCGTACAGAAGGGGTGTTACAGAGAGCAGAGATTGGAGACTGTGTTGCAGAAGAATATTACGTAGAGCAAAGTTTGGAGACTGTAGTTCAGAAGGATTGTTACAGAGAGCAGAGGGTGACGACTGGGGTGCAGTAGGATTCTTTCAGAGAGCAGAGGATGGAGATTGGTGTGCAGAAGGATCATTGCAGAGAGCAGAGGTCGGAGACTTGGGTGCAGAAGGACGGTTGCAGAGAGCAAATGTTGGAGACTGGAATGCAGAAGGATCGTAGCAGAGAGCAGTGATTGGAAACTTTGTTTCAGAAGGACTGTTACACAGAGCAGAGGTTGAAGACTGGAGTGTAGAAGGACTGTTACAGAGAGCAGAGTTTTGAGACTGGGGTGCAGAAGGACTTTTAAAGAGAGCAGAGGTTGGAGACCAGGGTACAGAAGGACTGCTGCAGAGAGCAGAGGTTGGAGAATAGGATTCAGAAGGACTGTTTCAGAGAGTAGATATTTAAGACTGGGGTGAAGAAGAACTGTTGCAGAAAGAAGAAGTTGGAGACTGGGGTGCAGAAGGATTGTTGCAGGGAGCAGAGGTTGGAGCCTGGGGTGGAGAAGAACTGTTACAGAGATCAGAGTTTGGATATTGGGGTGCAGAAGAATCTTACAGAGAGCAGAGATTGGAGAGTTGGGTGCAGATGAACTGCTGACCAGAGCAGAGGTTGGAGACTGGGTGCAGAAGGACTGTAACAGAGAACAGAGTTTGGAGACTGGGTGGCATACGGATCTTACATAGAGCAGAGTTTGGAGCCTGAGGTTTAGAAAAAATGATACCAAGAGCAATGGTTTGAGACTGGGGTGCAGAAGGATTTTTGCAGAGAGCAGAGGTTGGAGACTGGGGTGTAGAAGGACTGGTACAGAGAGCAGAGTTTGCAGATTTAGGTGCAAAAGGACTGTTACTGGAAGCAGAGTTCGGAAATTGGAATGCAGAAGGACCCTTAAAGAGAGCAGAGGTTGAAGACTGCGGTATAGAACTTTTACCAATAGCAGAGTTTGGAGACTGGGGTGCAGAAGGACTGTAAAAGAGAGCAGAGGTTGGAGACTGAGGTATAGAAGCAGTGTTACGGAGAGCAGAGTTTGGAAACTGCAGTACAGAAGGAGTGTTACACAGAGCAGATCTCAGAGACTGGGGAGAAGAAGGAATGTTGCAGAGGACAGAAGTTGTAGACTGGGATGGAGAAGGAATGTTACAGAGAGCAGAGTTTAGAAACTGGAGAGCAGAAGGATCTTACAGAGAGCAGAGGTTGGAGACTGTGGTGCAGAAGGACTGTTGCTGAGAGCAGAAGTTGGAGACTGGGGTCCAGAAGGATCGTTGCAGAGAGCATAGTTTACAGACTGAGGTGCAGATTGACTGTTTCAGAGAGCAGAGTTTCGAGACTGAGGTGTAGAAGGACAGTTACAGAGATCAGAGTTTGGAGACTGGTGTGAAGTAGGACTGTTACAGAGAGCAGAGGTTGGAGACTGGGGTTCAGATGGATCTTACAGAGAGCAGAGTTTAGAGACTGGGGTGCAAAATGACTGTTGCAGAGAGCAGATGTTGGAGACTGGGATGGAAAAGAATCGTTGCAGAGAGAAGAGGTTGGAGACTGGAGTGCATAAGGAACTTACAGAGAGCAGAGGTTGGTGACTAGGGTGCAGGACTGTTGCCGAGAGCAGAGGTTTGAGACTGGGGTGGAGAAAATCACTGCAGAGAGAAGAGGTTGGAGACTGGGGTCCTGAAGGCCTGTTCCAGAGAGCAGAGGTTCAAGACTGGGTTGTAAAATTCCTGTTACAGAGAGCAGAGTTTGAAAACTATTCTGCAGAAGGACTGTTGCAGAGAGCAGAGTTTGGAGACTTGATTTCAGAAGGGTCTTACAGAGAGCAGAGGTAGGAGACTGAGGTGTAGAAGGATCGTTGCAGAGAGCAGAGTTTTTAGACTGAGTTGCTGAAGGACTTTTGCAGAGAGCAGATGTTGGAGACTGGTGTGCAGAAGGATTGTTGCAGAGAGCAGATGTTGGAGACTGGGGTGAAGAAGGATCGATGCAGAGAGCAGAGGTTGGAGACTGGTATGCAGAAGGACTGTTACAAAGAGCAGAGTTTTGAGACTGGGTTGGTGAAGGATCCCACAGAGAACAGAGGTTGAAGAATTAGGTGCAGAAAGACTGTTACAGAGATTAGATGTTGGAGACTGAGGTGCAGATGTAACGTTGCAGAGTACAGTGTTTGGAGACTGAGGTGCAGAAGTATTGTTACAGAGAGCAGAGGTTGGAGACTGGGGTGCCGAAGAACTGTTGCAGATAGCGGACTTTGGAGACTGGGGTGCAGAAGGACTCTTATATAGAGCAGAGGTGGAGACTTGGTTGCAGAAGGACTGATACAGAAAACAGAGATTGGAGTCTGGGGTGCAGAAAGACCGTTACAGAGAGCAGAGGTTGGATTTTGCAGTATAGAGGACTGTTATAGAGAGCAGAGTTTGGAGACTGGGGTGAAAAAGAACTGTTGCGGAGAGCAGATGTTGGAGACTGGGGTGAAGAAGGACTGTTACAGAGAGCAGAGGTTGGAGACAGCGCTGCAGAAGAATCTTACAGAGAGCAGAATTTGGAGACTTAGGTGCAGAAGGACTGTTGTAGAGATCAGAGGTTGGAGACTGGGGTTCAGTAGGATCATTGCAGAGAGCAGAGGTTAAAGACTGGGGTGCATAAGGATCGTGGCAGAGAGCAGAGGTTGGAGACATGCGTGCAGAAGGCCTGCTAAAGAGCACAGATTTGGAGACTGGCATGCAGAAGGCCTGTTAGAGAGATGAGATGTTGGAGACTTGGGTGCAGAAGGACTGGTACAGAGAGCAGAT
>NW_027525651.1:0-17174 GCF_052094955.1 Ictidomys tridecemlineatus | reverse complement strand
AGTGGGATTGGTGTACTGATCATTACCTGAAAGTTTCATCAAGATTGGGTGAAAAAGTGGTGTGCTGAGATTTCAGGCAACTCGTAGTTTTTTGGAAGCTTGGCAGGCCCTTTCCATGAAAGTGATTCTCGCCATTCTCTGCTTAGGGCTACATCAACAGCAAACAAACCATAGAGATAGAACTTGAAACTGCTTTATGGTGTCAAGTTTCAAAGAGCTAGCACAAACCGTGTTTGATTTAGAGTTCCAAATACATGTATCCCTATAGGAGAAAACAGAGTGAAACCTCAAAATGAAACCGGTTACTGCCAATGCACGGTTTCACCTAGAAGAACGAAATTTGGCGAGCCAAGTGGGATTGGTGTACTGATCATTACCTGAAAGTTTCATCAAGGTTGGGTGAAAAAGTGTGTGCTGAGATTTCAGGCAACTCGTAGTTTTTTGGAAGCTTGGCAGGCCCTTTCCATGAAAGTGATTCTCGCCAGTCTCTGCTTAGGGCTACATCAACAGCAAACAAACCATAGAGACAGAACTTGAAACTGCTTTATGGTGTCAAGTTTCAAAGAGCTAGCACAAACCGTGTTTGATTTAGAGTTCCAAATACATGTATCCCTATAGGCGAAAACAGAGTGAAACCTCAAAATGAAACCGGTTACTGCCAACGAACGGTTTCACCTAGAAGAACGAAATTTGGCGAGCCAAGTGGGATTGGTGTACTGATCATTACCTGAAAGTTTCATCAAGATTGGGTGAAAAAGTGTGTGCTGAGATTTCAGGCAACTCGTAGTTTTTTGGAAGCTTGGCAGGCCCTTTCCATGAAAGTGATTCTCGCCAGTCTCTGCTTAGGGCTACATAAACAGCAAACAAACCATAGAGATAGAACTTGAAACTGCTTTATGGTGTCAAGTTTCAAAGAGCTAGCACAAACCGTGTTTGATTTAGAGTTCCAAATACATGTATCCCTCTAGGAGAAAACAGAGTGAAACCTCAAAATGAAACCGGTTACTGCCAACGCACGGTTTCACCTAGAAGAACGAAATTTGGCGAGCCAAGTGGGATTGGTGTACTGATCATTACCTGAAAGTTTCATCAAGATTGGGTGAAAAAGTTTGTGCTGAGATTTCAGGCAACTCGTAGTTTTTTGGAAGCTTGGCAGGCCCTTTCCATGAAAGTGATTCTCGCCAGTCTCTGCTTAGGGCTATATCAACAGCAAACAAACCATAGAGATAGAACTTGAAACTGCTTTATGGTGTCAAGTTTCAAAGAGGTAGCACAAACCGTGTTTGATTTAGAGTTCCAAATACATGTATCCCTATAGGAGAAAACAGAGTGAAACCTCAAAATGAAACCGATTACTGCCAACGAACGGTTTCACCTAGAAGAACGAAATTTGGCGAGCCAAGTGGGATTGGTGTACTGATCATTACCTGAAAGTTTCATCAAGGTTGGGTGAAAAAGTGTATGCTGAGATTTCAGGCAACTCGTAGTTTTTTGGAAGCTTGGCAGGCCCTTTCCATGAAAGTGATTCTCGCCAGTCTCTGCTTAGGGCTACATCAACAGCAAACAAACCATAGAGACAGAACTTGAAACTGCTTTATGGTGTCAAGTTTCAAAGAGCTAGCACAAACCGTGTTTGATTTAGAGTTCCAAATACATGTATCCCTATAGGCGAAAACAGAGTGAAACCTCAAAATGAAACCGGTTACTGCCAACGAACGGTTTCACCTAGAAGAACGAAATTTGGCGAGCCAATGGGGGATTGGTGTTCTGATCATTACCTGAAAGTTTCATCAAGGTTGGGTTAAAAAGTGTGTGCTGAGATTTCAGGCAACTCGTAGTGTTTTGGAAGCTTGGCAGGCCCTTTCCATGAAAGTGATTCTCGCCAGTCTCTGCTTAGGGCTACATCAACAGCAAACAAACCATAGAGATAGAACTTGAAACTGCTTTATGGTGTCAAGTTTCAAAGAGGTAGCACAAACCCTGTTTGATTTAGAGTTCCAAATACATGTATCCCTATAGGAGAAAACAGAGTGAAACCTCAAAATGAAACCGGTTACTGCCAACGAACGGTTTCACCTAGAAGAACAAAATTTGGCGAGCCAAGTGGGATTGGTGTACTGATCATGATCTGAAAGTTTCATCAAGATTGGGTGAAAAAGTTTGTGCTGAGATTTCAGGCAACTCGTAGTTTTTTGGAAGCTTGGCAGGCCCTTTCCATGAAAGTGATTCTCGCCAGTCTCTGCTTAGGGCTACATCAACAGCAAACAAACCATAGAGATAGAACTTGAAACTGCTTTATGGTGTCAAGTTTCAAAGAGCTAGCACAAACCGTGTTTGATTTAGAGTTCCAAATACATGTATCCCTCTAGGAGAAAACAGAGTGAAACCTCAAAATGAAACCGGTTACTGCCAACGCACGGTTTCACCTAGAAGAACGAAATTTGGCGAGCCAAGTGGGATTGGTGTACTGATCATTACCTGAAAGTTTCATCAAGGTTGGGTGAAAAAGTGTGTGCTGAGATTTCAGGCAACTCGTAGTTTTTTGGAAGCTTGGCAGGCCCTTTCCATGAAAGTGATTCTCGCCAGTCTCTGCTTAGGGCTACATCAACAGCAAACAAACCATAGAGACAGAACTTGAAACTGCTTTATGGTGTCAAGTTTCAAAGTGCTAGCACAAACCGTGTTTGATTTAGAGTTCCAAATACATGTATCCCTATAGGAGAAAACAGAGTGAAACCTCAAAATGAAACCGGTTACTGCCAACGAACGGTTTCACCTAGAAGAACGAAATTCGGCGAGCCAGTGGGATTGGTGTACTGATCTTTACCTGAAAGTTTCATCAAGATTGGGTGAAAAAGTGTGTGCTGAGATTTCAGGCAACTCGTAGTTTTTTGGAAGCTTGGCAGGCCCTTTCCATGAAAGTGATTCTCGCCAGTCTCTGCTTAGGGCTACATCAACAGCAAACAAACCATAGAGATAGAACTTGAAACTGCTTTATGGTGTCAAGTTTCAAAGAGCTATCACAAACCGTGTTTGATTTAGAGTTCCAAATATCCCTATAGTTCCATGTATCCCTATAGGAGAAAACAGAGTGAAACCTCAAAATGAAACCGGTTACTGCCAACGCACGGTTTCACCTAGAAGAACGAAATTTGGCGAGCCAAGTGGGATTGGTGTACTGATCATTACCTGAAAGTTTCATCAAGATTGGGTGAAAAAGTGTGTGCTGAGATTTCAGGCAACTCGTAGTTTTTTGGAAGCTTGGCAGGCCCTTTCCATGAAAGTGATTCTCGCCATTCTCTGCTTAGGGCTACATCAACAGCAAACAAACCATAGAGATAGAACTTGAAACTGCTTTATGGTGTCAAGTTTCAAAGAGCTAGCACAAACCGTGTTTGATTTAGAGTTCCAAATACATGTATCCCTATAGGAGAAAAACAGAGTGAAACCTCAAAATGAAACCGGTTACTGCCAAGGCACGGTTTCACCTAGAAGAACGAAATTTGGCGAGCCAAGTGGGATTGGTGTACTGATCATTACCTGAAAGTTTCATCAAGGTTGGGTGAAAAAGTGTGTGCTGAGATTTCAGGCAACTCGTAGTTTTTTGGAAGCTTGGCAGGCCCTTTCCATGAAAGTGATTCTCGCCAGTCTCTGCTTAGGGCTACATCAACAGCAAACAAACCATAGAGACAGAACTTGAAACTGCTTTATGGTGTCAAGTTTCAAAGAGCTAGCACAAACCGTGTTTGATTTAGAGTTCCAAATACATGTATCCCTATAGGCGAAAACAGAGTGAAACCTCAAAATGAAACCGGTTACTGCCAACGAACGGTTTTCACCTAGAAGAACGAAATTTGGCGAGCCAAGTGGGATTGGTGTACTGATCATTACCTGAAAGTTTCATCAAGATTGGGTGAAAAAGTGTGTGCTGAGATTTCAGGCAACTCGTAGTTTTTTGGAAGCTTGGCAGGCCCTTTCCATGAAAGTGATTCTCGCCAGTCTCTGCTTAGGGCTACATAAACAGCAAACAAACCATAGAGATAGAACTTGAAACTGCTTTATGGTGTCAAGTTTCAAAGAGCTAGCACAAACCGTGTTTGATTTAGAGTTCCAAATACATGTATCCCTCTAGGAGAAAACAGAGTGAAACCTCAAAATGAAACCGGTTACTGCCAACGCACGGTTTCACCTAGAAGAACGAAATTTGGCGAGCCAAGTGGGATTGGTGTACTGATCATTACCTGAAAGTTTCATCAAGATTGGGTGAAAAAGTTTGTGCTGAGATTTCAGGCAACTCGTAGTTTTTTGGAAGCTTGGCAGGCCCTTTCCATGAAAGTGATTCTCGCCAGTCTCTGCTTAGGGCTATATCAACAGCAAACAAACCATAGAGATAGAACTTGAAACTGCTTTATGGTGTCAAGTTTCAAAGAGGTAGCACAAACCGTGTTTGATTTAGAGTTCCAAATACATGTATCCCTATAGGAGAAAACAGAGTGAAACCTCAAAATGAAACCGATTACTGCCAACGAACGGTTTCACCTAGAAGAACGAAATTTGGCGAGCCAAGTGGGATTGGTGTACTGATCATTACCTGAAAGTTTCATCAAGGTTGGGTGAAAAAGTGTGTGCTGAGATTTCAGGCAACTCGTAGTTTTTTGGAAGCTTGGCAGGCCCTTTCCATGAAAGTGATTCTCGCCAGTCTCTGCTTAGGGCTACATCAACAGCAAACAAACCATAGAGACAGAACTTGAAACTGCTTTATGGTGTCAAGTTTCAAAGAGCTAGCACAAACCGTGTTTGATTTAGAGTTCCAAATACATGTATCCCTATAGGCGAAAACAGAGTGAAACCTCAAAATGAAACCGGTTACTGCCAACAAACGGTTTCACCTAGAAGAACGAAATTTGGCGAGCCAAGTGGGATTGGTGTACTGATCATTACCTGAAAGTTTCATCAAGATTGGGTGAAAAAGTGTGTGCTGAGATTTCAGGCAACTCATAGTTTTTTGGAAGCTTGGCAGGCCCTTTCCATGAAAGTGATTCTCGCCAGTCTCTGCTTAGGGCTACATAAACAGCAAACAAACCATAGAGATAGAACTTGAAACTGCTTTATGGTGTCAAGTTTCAAAGAGCTAGCACAAACCGTGTTTGATTTAGAGTTCCAAATACATGTATCCCTCTAGGAGAAAACAGAGTGAAACCTCAAAATGAAACCGGTTACTGCCAACGCACGGTTTCACCTAGAAGAACGAAATTTGGCGAGCCAAGTGGGATTGGTGTACTGATCATTACCTGAAAGTTTCATCAAGATTGGGTGAAAAAGTTTGTGATGAGATTTCAGGCAACTCGTAGTTTTTTGGAAGCTTGGCAGGCCCTTTCCATGAAAGTGATTCTCGCCAGTCTCTGCTTAGGGCTATATCAACAGCAAACAAACCATAGAGATAGAACTTGAAACTGCTTTATGGTGTCAAGTTTCAAAGAGGTAGCACAAACCGTGTTTGATTTAGAGTTCCAAATACATGTATCCCTATAGGAGAAAACAGAGTGAAACCTCAAAATGAAACCGATTACTGCCAACGAACGGTTTCACCTAGAAGAACGAAATTTGGCGAGCCAAGTGGGATTGGTGTACTGATCATTACCTGAAAGTTTCATCAAGGTTGGGTGAAAAAGTGTGTGCTGAGATTTCAGGCAACTCGTAGTTTTTTGGAAGCTTGGCAGGCCCTTTCCATGAAAGTGATTCTCGCCAGTCTCTGCTTAGGGCTACATCAACAGCAAACAAACCATAGAGACAGAACTTGAAACTGCTTTATGGTGTCAAGTTTCAAAGAGCTAGCACAAACCGTGTTTGATTTAGAGTTCCAAATACATGTATCCCTATAGGCGAAAACAGAGTGAAACCTCAAAATGAAACCGGTTACTGCCAACGAACGGTTTCACCTAGAAGAACGAAATTTGGCGAGCCAATGGGGATTGGTGTTCTGATCATTACCTGAAAGTTTCATCAAGGTTGGGTTAAAAAGTGTGTGCTGAGATTTCAGGCAACTCGTAGTTTTTTGGAAGCTTGGCAGGCCCTTTCCATGAAAGTGATTCTCGCCAGTCTCTGCTTAGGGCTACATCAACAGCAAACAAACCATAGAGATAGAACTTGAAACTGCTTTATGGTGTCAAGTTTCAAAGAGCTAGCACAAACCGTGTTTGAATTAGAGTTCCAAATACATGTATCCCTATAGGAGAAAACAGAGTGAAACCTCAAAATGAAACCGGTTACTGCCAACGCACGGTTTCACCTAGAAGAACGAAATTTGGCGAGCCAAGTGGGATTGGTGTACTGATCATTACCTGAAAGTTTCATCAATGTTGGGTGAAAAAGTTTGTGCTGAGATTTCAGGCAACTCGTAGTTTTTTGGAAGCTTGGCAGGCCCTTTCCATGAAAGTGATTCTCGCCAGTCTCTGCTTAGGGCTACATCAACAGCAAACAAACCATAGAGACAGAACTTGAAACTGCTTTATGGTGTCAAGTTTCAAAGAGCTAGCACAAACCGTGTTTGATTTAGAGTTCCAAATACATGTATCCCTATAGGCGAAAACAGAGTGAAACCTCAAAATGAAACCGGTTACTGCCAACGAACGGTTTCACCTAGAAGAACGAAATTTGGCGAGCCAAGTGGGATTGGTGTACTGATCATTACCTGAAAGTTTCATCAAGATTGGGTGAAAAAGTGTGTGCTGAGGTTTCAGGCAACTCGTAGTTTTTTGGAAGCTTGGCAGGCCCTTTCCATGAAAGTGATTCTCGCCAGTCTCTGCTTAGGGCTACATCAGCAGCAAACAAACCATAGAGATAGAACTTGAAACTGCTTTATGGTGTCAAGTTTCAAAGAGCTAGCACAAACCGTGTTTGATTTAGAGTTCCAAATACATGTATCCCTCTAGGAGAAAACAGAGTGAAACCTCAAAATGAAACCGGTTACTGCCAACGCACGGTTTCACCTAGAAGAACGAAATTTGGCGAGCCAAGTGGGATTGGTGTACTGATCATTACCTGAAAGTTTCATCAAGATTGGGTGAAAAAGTGTGTGCTGAGATTTCAGGCAACTCGTAGTTTTTTGGAAGCTTGGCAGGCCCTTTCCATGAAAGTGATTCTCGCCAGTCTCTGCTTAGGGCTACATCAACAGCAAACAAACCATAGAGACAGAACTTGAAACTGCTTTATGGTGTCAAGTTTCAAAGAGCTAGCACAAACCGTGTTTGATTTAGAGTTCCAAATACATGTATCCCTATAGGAGAAAACAGAGTGAAACCTCAAAATGAAACCGGTTACTGCCAACGAAGGGTTTCACCTAGAAGAACGAAATTTGGCGACCCAAGTGGGATTGGTGTACTGATCATTACCTGAAAGTTTCATCAAGATTGGGTGAAAAAGTGTGTGCTGAGATTTCAGGCAACTCGTAGTGTTTTGGAAGCTTGGCAGGCCCTTTCCATGAAAGTGATTCTCGCCAGTCTCTGCTTAGGGCTACATCAACAGCAAACAAACCATAGAGATAGAACTTGAAACTGCTTTATGGTGTCAAGTTTCAAAGAGGTAGCACAAACCCTGTTTGATTTAGAGTTCCAAATACATGTATCCCTATAGGAGAAAACAGAGTGAAACCTCAAAATGAAACCGGTTACTGCCAACGAACGGTTTCACCTAGAAGAACAAAATTTGGCGAGCCAAGTGGGATTGGTGTACTGATCATGACCTGAAAGTTTCATCAAGATTGGGTGAAAAAGTTTGTGCTGAGATTTCAGGCAACTCGTAGTTTTTTGGAAGCTTGGCAGGCCCTTTCCATGAAAGTGATTCTCGCCAGTCTCTGCTTAGGGCTACATCAACAGCAAACAAACCATAGAGATAGAACTTGAAACTGCTTTATGGTGTCAAGTTTCAAAGAGCTAGCACAAACCGTGTTTGATTTAGAGTTCCAAATACATGTATCCCTATAGGAGAAAACAGAGTGAAACCTCAAAATGAAACCGGTTGCTGCAAACGCACGGTTTCACATAGAAGAACGAAATTTGGCGACCCAAGTGGGATTGGTGTACTGATCATTACCTGAAAGTTTCATCAAGATTGGGTGAAAAAGTGTGTGCTGAGATTTCAGGCAACTCGTAGTTTTTTGGAAGCTTGGCAGGCCCTTTCCATGAAAGTGATTCTCGCCAGTCACTGCTTAGGGCTACATCAACAGCAAACAAACCATAGAGATAGAACTTGAAACTGCTTTATGGTGTCAAGTTTCAAAGAGCTAGCACAAACCGTGTTTGATTTAGAGTTCCAAATACATGTATCCCTCTAGGAGAAAACAGAGTGAAATCTCAAAATGTAACCGGTTACTGCCAACGAACGGTTTCACCTAGAAGAACGAAATTTGGCGAGCCAAGTGGGATTGGTGTACTGATCATTACCTGAAAGTTTCATCAAGATTGGGTGAAAAAGTGTGTGCTGAGGTTTCAGGCAACTCGTAGTTTTTTGGAAGCTTGGCAGGCCCTTTCCATGAAAGTGATTCTCGCCAGTCTCTGCTTAGGGCTACATCAACAGCAAACAAACCATAGAGATAGAACTTGAAACTGCTTTATGGTGTCAAGTTTCAAAGAGCTAGCACAAACCGTGTTTGATTTAGAGTTCCAAATACATGTATCCCTATAGGCGAAAACAGAGTGAAACCTCAAAATGAAACCGGTTACTGCCAACGAACGGTTTCACCTAGAAGAACGAAATTTGGCGAGCCAAGTGGGATTAGTGTACTGATCATTACCTGAAAGTTTCATCAAGATTGGGTGAAAAAGTGTGTGCTGAGGTTTCAGGCAACTCGTAGTTTTTTGGAAGCTTGGCAGGCCCTTTCCATGAAAGTGATTCTCGCCAGTCTCTGCTTAGGGCTACATCAACAGCAAACAAACCATAGAGATAGAACTTGAAACTGCTTTATGGTGTCAAGTTTCAAAGAGCTAGCACAAACCGTGTTTGATTTAGAGTTCCAAATACATGTATCCCTATAGGAGAAAACAGAGTGAAACCTCAAAATGAAACCAGTTACTGCCAACGAACGGTTTCACCTAGAAGAACGAAATTTGGCGAGCCAAGTGGGATTGGTGTACTGATCATTACCTGAAAGTTTCATCAAGATTGGGTGAAAAAGTGTGTGCTGAGATTTCAGGCAACTCGTAGTTTTTTGGAAGCTTGGCAGGCCCTTTCCATGAATCTGATTCTAGCCAGTCTCTGCTTAGGGCTGCATTCAACAGCAAACAAACGATAGAGATAGAACTTGAAACTGCTTTATGGTGTCAAGTTTCAAAGAGCTAGCACAAACCGTGTTTGATTTAGAGTTCCAAATACATGTACCCCTATAGGAGAAAACAGAGTGAAACGTCAAAATGAAACCGGTTACTGCCAACGAAGGGTTTCACCTAGAAGAACGAAATTTGGCGAGCCAAGTGGGATTGGTGTACTGATCATTACCTGAAAGTTTCATCAAGATTGGGTGAAAAAGTGTGTGCTGAGATTTCAGGCAACTCGTAGTTTTTTGGAAGCTTGGCAGGCCCTTTCCATGAAAGTGATTCTCGCCAGACTCTGCTTAGGGCTACATCAACAGCAAACAAACCATAGAGATAGAACTTGAAACTGCTTTATGGTGTCAAGTTTCAAAGAGCTAGCACAAACCGTGTTTGATTTAGAGTTCCAAATACATGTATTCCTATAGGAGAAAACAGAGTGAAACCTCAAAATGAAACCGGTTACTGCCAACGAACGGTTTCACCTAGAGGAACGAAATTTGGCGAGCCAGTTGGGATTGGTGTACTGATCATTACCTGAAAGTTTCATCAAGATTGGGTGAAAAAGTGTGTGCTGAGATTTCAGGCAACTCGTAGTTTTTTGGAAGCTTGGCAGGCCCTTTCCATGAAAGTGATTCTCGCCATACTCTGCTTAGGGCTACATCAACAGCAAACAAACCATAGAGACAGAACTTGAACTGCTTTATGGTGTCAAGTTTCAAAGAGCTAGCACAAACCGTGTTTGATTTAGAGTTCCAAACACATGTATCCCTATAGGCGAAAACATAGTGAAACCTCAAAATAAAACCGGTTACTGCCAACGAACGGTTTCACCTAGAAGAACGAAATTTGGCGAGCCAAGTGGGAGTGGTGTACTGATCATTACCTGAAAGTTTCATCAAGATTGGGTGAAAAAGTGTGTGCTGAGATTTCAGGCAACTCGTACTTTTTTCGAAGCTTGGCAGGCCCTTTCCATGAAAGTGATTCTCGCCAGTCTCTGCTTAGGGCTACATCAACAGCAAACAAACCATAGAGAAAGAACTTGAAACTGCTTTATGGTGTCAAGTTTCAAAGAGCTAGCACAAACCGTGTTTGATTTAGAGATCCAAATACATGTATCCCTATAGGAGAAAACAGAGTGAAACCTCAAAATGAAACCGGTTACTGCCAACGAAGGGTTTCACCTAGAAGAACGAAATTTGGTGAGCCAAGTGGGATTGGTGTACTGATCATTACCTGAAAGTTTCATCAAGATTGGGTGAAAAAGTGTGTGCTGAGATTTCAGGCAACTCGTAGTTTTTTGGAAGCTTGGCAGGCCCTTTCCATGAAAGTGATTCTCGCCAGTCTCTGCTTAGGGCTACATCAACAGCAAACAAACCATAGAGATAGAACTTGAAACTGCTTTATGGTGTCAAGTTTCAAAGAGCTAGCACAAACCGTGTTTGATTTAGAGTTCCAAATACATGTATCCCTCTAGGAGAAAACAGAGTGAAACCTCAAAATGAAACCGGTTACTGCCAACGCACGGTTTCACCTAGAAGAACGAAATTTGGCGAGCCAAGTGGGATTGGTGTACTGATCATTACCTGAAAGTTTCATCAAGATTGGGTGAAAAAGTGTGTGCTGAGATTTCAGGCAACTCATAGTTTTTTGGAAGCTTGGCAGGCCCTTTCCATGAAAGTGATTCTCGCCAGTCTCTGCTTAGGGCTACATCAACAGCAAACAAACCATAGAGATACAACTTGAAACTGCTTTATGGTGTCAAGTTTCAAAGAGCTAGCACAAACCGTGTTTGATTTAGAGTTCCAAATACATGTATCCCTATAGGAGAAAACAGAGTGAAACCTCAAAATGAAACCAGTTACTGCCAACGAACGGTTTCACCTAGAAGAACGAAATTTGGCGAGCCAAGTGGGATTGGTGTACTGATCATTACCTGAAAGTTTCATCAAGATTGGGTGAAAAAGTGTGTGCTGAGATTTCAGGCAACTCGTAGTTTTTTGGAAGCTTGGCAGGCCCTTTCCATGAATCTGATTCTAGCCAGTCTCTGCTTAGGGCTGCATCAACAGCAAACAAACGATAGAGATAGAACTTGAAACTGCTTTATGGTGTCAAGTTTCAAAGAGCTAGCACAAACCGTGTTTGATTTAGAGTTCCAAATACATGTATTCCTATAGGAGAAAACAGAGTGAAACCTCAAAATGAAACCGGTTACTGCCAACGAACGGTTTCACCTAGAAGAACGAAATTTGGCGAGCCAAGTGGGATTGGTGTACTGATCATTACCTGAAAGTTTCATCAAGGTTGGGTGAGAAAGGTTGTGCTGAGATTTCAGGCAACTCGTAGTTTTTTGGAAGCTTGGCAGGCCCTTTCCATGAAAGTGATTCTCGCCAGTCTCTGCTTAGGGCTACATCAACAGCAAACAAACCATAGAGACAGAACTTGAAACTGCTTTATGGTGTCAAGTTTCAAAGAGCTAGCACAAACCGTGTTTGATTTAGAGTTCCAAATACATGTATCCCTATAGGCGAAAACATAGTGAAACCTCAAAATAAAACCGGTTACTGCCAATGAACGGTTTCACCTAGAAGAACGAAATTTGGCGAGCCAAGTGGGAGTGGTGAACTGATCATTACCTGAAAGTTTCATCAAGATTGGGTGAAAAAGTGTGTGCTGAGATTTCAGGCAACTCGTAGTTTTTTGGAAGCTTGGCAGGCCCTTTCCATGAAAGTGATTCTCGCCAGTCTCTGCTTAGGGCTACATCAACAGCAAACAAACCATAGAGAAAGAACTTGAAACTGCTTTATGGTGTCAAGTTTCAAAGAGCTAGCACAAACCGTGTTTGATTTAGAGTTCCAAATACATGTATCCCTATAGGAGAAAACAGAGTGAAACCTCAAAATGAAACCGGTTACTGCCAACGAAGGGTTTCACCTAGAAGAACGAAATTTGTTGAGCCAAGTGGGATTGGTGTACTGATCATTACCTGAAAGTTTCATCAAGATTGGGTGAAAAAGTGTGTGCTGAGATTTCAGGCAACTCGTAGTTTTTTGGAAGCTTGGCAGGCCCTTTCCATGAAAGTGATTCTCGCCAGACTCTGCTTAGGGCTACATCAACAGCAAACAAACCATAGAGATAGAACTTGAAACTGCTTTATGGTGTCAAGTTTCAAAGAGCTAGCACAAACCGTGTTTGATTTAGAGTTCCAAATACATGTATTCCTATAGGAGAAAACAGAGTGAAACCTCAAAATGAAACCGGTTACTGCCAACGAACGGTTTCACCTAGAAGAACGAAATTTGGCGAGCCAAGTGGGATTGGTGTACTGATCATTACCTGAAAGTTTCATCAAGATTGGGTGAAAAAGTGTGTGCTGAGATTTCAGGCAACTCGTAGTTTTTTGGAAGCTTGGCAGGCCCTTTCCATGAAAGTGATTCTCGCCATACTCTGCTTAGGGCTACATCAACAGCAAACAAACCATAGAGACAGAACTTGAAACTGCTTTATGGTGTCAAGTTTCAAAGAGCTAGCACAAACCGTGTTTGATTTAGAGTTCCAAACACATGTATCCCTATAGGCGAAAACATAGTGAAACCTCAAAATAAAACCGGTTACTGCCAACGAACGGTTTCACCTAGAAGAACGAAATTTGGCGAGCCAAGTGGGAGTGGTGTACTGATCATTACCTGAAAGTTTCATCAAGATTGGGTGAAAAAGTGTGTGCTGAGATTTCAGGCAACTCGTACTTTTTTCGAAGCTTGGCAGGCCCTTTCCATGAAAGTGATTCTCGCCAGTCTCTGCTTAGGGCCACATCAACAGCAAACAAACCATAGAGAAAGAACTTGAAACTGCTTTATGGTGTCAAGTTTCAAAGAGCTAGCACAAACCGTGTTTGATTTAGAGTTCCAAATACATGTATCCCTATAGGAGAAAACAGAGTGAAACCTCAAAATGAAACCGGTTACTGCCAACGAAGGGTTTCACCTAGAAGAACGAAATTTGGTGAGCCAAGTGGGATTGGTGTACTGATCATTACCTGAAAGTTTCATCAAGATTGGGTGAAAAAGTGTGTGCTGAGATTTCAGGCAACTCGTAGTTTTTTGGAAGCTTGGCAGGCCCTTTCCATGAAAGTGATTCTCGCCAGTCTCTGCTTAGGGCTACATCAACAGCAAACAAACCATAGAGATAGAACTTGAAACTGCTTTATGGTGTCAAGTTTCAAAGAGCTAGCACAAACCGTGTTTGATTTAGAGTTCCAAATACATGTATCCCTCTAGGAGAAAACAGAGTGAAACCTCAAAATGAAACCGGTTACTGCCAACGCACGGTTTCACCTAGAAGAACGAAATTTGGCGAGCCAAGTGGGATTGGTGTACTGATCATTACCTGAAAGTTTCATCAAGATTGGGTGAAAAAGTGTGTGCTGAGATTTCAGGCAACTCGTAGTTTTTTGGAAGCTTGGCAGGCCCTTTCCATGAAAGTGATTCTCGCCAGTCTCTGCTTAGGGCTACATCAACAGCAAACAAACCATAGAGATAGAACTTGAAACTGCTTTATGGTGTCAAGATTCAAAGAGCTAGCACAAACCGTGTTTGATTTAGAGTTCCAAATACATGTATCCCTATAGGAGAAAACAGAGTGAAACCTCAAAATGAAACCGGTTACTGCCAACGAACGGTTTCACCTAGAAGAACGAAATTTGGCGAGCCAAGTGGGATTGGTGTACTGATCATTACCTGAAAGTTTCATCAAGATTGGGTGAAAAAGTGTGTGCTGAGATTTCAGGCAACTCGTAGTTTTTTGGAAGCTTGGCAGGCCCTTTCCATGAAAGTGATTCTCGCCAGTCTCTGCTTAGGGCTACATCAACAGCAAACAAACCATAGAGATAGAACTTGAAACTGCTTTATGGTGTCAAGTTTCAAAGAGCTAGCACAAACCGTGTTTGATTTAGAGTTCCAAATACATGTATTCCTATAGGAGAAAACAGAGTGAAACCTCAAAATGAAACCGGTTACTGCAAACGAACGGTTTCACCTAGAAGAACGAAATTTGGCGAGCCAAGTGGGATTGGTGTACTGATCATTACCTGAAAGTTTCATCAAGGTTGGGTGAAAAAGTGTGTGCTGAGATTTCAGGCAACTCGTAGTTTTTTGGAAGCTTGGCAGGCCCTTTCCATGAAAGTGATTCTCGCCAGTCTCTGCTTAGGGCTACATCAACAGCAAACAAACCATAGAGACAGAACTTGAAACTGCTTTATGGTGTCAAGTTTCAAAGAGCTAGCACAAACCGTGTTTGATTTAGAGTTCCAAATACATGTATCCCTATAGGCGAAAACATAGTGAAACCTCAAAATAAAACCGGTTACTGCCAACGAACGGTTTCACCTAGAAGAACGAAATTTGGCGAGCCAAGTGGGAGTGGTGTACTGATCATTACCTGAAAGTTTCATCAAGATTGGGTGAAAAAGTGTGTGCTGAGATTTCAGGCAACTCGTACTTTTTTCGAAGCTTGGCAGGCCCTTTCCATGAAAGTGATTCTCGCCAGTCTCTGCTTAGGGCTACATCAACAGCAAACAAACCATAGAGAAAGAACTTGAAACTGCTTTATGGTGTCAAGTTTCAAAGAGCTAGCACAAACCGTGTTTGATTTAGAGTTCCAAATACATGTATCCCTATAGGAGAAAACAGAGTGAAACCTCAAAATGAAACCGGTTACTGCCAACGAAGGGTTTCACCTAGAAGAACGAAATTTGGTGAGCCAAGTGGGATTGGTGTACTGATCATTACCTGAAAGTTTCATCAAGATTGGGTGAAAAAGTGTGTGCTGAGATTTCAGGCAACTCGTAGTTTTTTGGAAGCTTGGCAGGCCCTTTCCATGAAAGTGATTCTCGCCAGTCTCTGCTTAGGGCTACATCAACAGCAAACAAACCATAGAGATAGAACTTTAAACTGCTTTATGGTGTCAAGTTTCAAAGAGCTAGCACAAACCGTGTTTGATTTAGAGTTCCAAATACATGTATCCCTCTAGGAGAAAACAGAGTGAAACCTCAAAATGAAACCGGTTACTGCCAACGCACGGTTTCACCTAGAAGAACGAAATTTGGCGAGCCAAGTGGGATTGGTGTACTGATCATTACCTGAAAGTTTCATCAAGATTGGGTGAAAAAGTGTGTGCTGAGATTTCAGGCAACTCGTAGTTTTTTGGAAGCTTGGCAGGCCCTTTCCATGAAAGTGATTCTCGCCAGTCTCTGCTTAGGGCTACATCAACAGCAAAGAAACCATAGAGATAGAACTTGAAACTGCTTTATGGTGTCAAGTTTCAAAGAGCTAGCACAAACCGTGTTTGATTTAGAGTTCCAAATACATGTATTCCTATAGGAGAAAACAGAGTGAAACCTCAAAATGAAACCGGTTACTGCAAACGAACGGTTTCACCTAGAAGAACGAAATTTGGCGAGCCAAGTGGGATTGGTGTACTGATCATTACCTGAAAGTTTCATCAAGGTTGGGTGAAAAAGTGTGTGCTGAGATTTCAGGCAACTCGTAGTTTTTTGGAAGCTTGGCAGGCCCTTTCCATGAAAGTGATTCTCGCCAGTCTCTGCTTAGGGCTACATCAACAGCAAACAAACCATAGAGACAGAACTTGAAACTGCTTTATGGTGTCAAGTTTCAAAGAGCTAGCACAAACCGTGTTTGATTTAGAGTTCCAAATACATGTATCCCTAAAGGCGAAAACATAGTGAAACCTCAAATTAAAACCGGTTACTGCCAACGAACGGTTTCACCTAGAAGAACGAAATTTGGCGAGCCAAGTGGGAGTGGTGTACTGATCATTACCTGAAAGTTTCATCAAGATTGGGAGAAAAAGTGTGTGCTGAGATTTCAGGCAACTCGTAGTTTTTTGGAAGCTTGGCAGGCCCTTTCCATGAAAGTGATTCTCGCCAGTCTCTGCTTAGGGCTACATCAACAGCAAACAAACCATAGAGAAAGAACTTGAAACTGCTTTATGGTGTCAAGTTTCAAAGAGCTAGCACAAACCGTGTTTGATTTAGAGTTCCAAATACATGTATCCCTATAGGAGAAAACAGAGTGAAACCTCAAAATGAAACCGGTTACTGCCAACGAAGGGTTTCACCTAGAAGAACGAAATTTGGCGAGCCAAGTGGGATTGGTGTACTGATCATTACCTGAAAGTTTCATCAAGATTGGGTGAAAAAGTGTGTGCTGAGATTTCAGGCAACTCGTAGTTTTTTGGAAGCTTGGCAGGCCCTTTCCATGAAAGTGATTCTCGCCAGTCTCTTCTTAGGGCTACATCAACAGCAAACAAACCATAGAGATAGAACTTGAAACTGCTTTATGGTGTCAAGTTTCAAAGAGCTAGCACAAACCGTGTTTGATTTAGAGTTCCAAATACATGTATCCCTATAGGAGAAAACAGAGTGAAACCTCAAAATGAAACCGGTTACTGCCAACGCACGGTTTCACCTAGAAGAACGAAATTTGGCGAGCCAAGTGGGATTGGTGTACTGATCATTACCTGAAAGTTTCATCAAGATTGGATGAAAAAGTGTGTGCTGAGATTTCTGGCAACTCGTAGTTTTTTGGAAGCTTGGCAGGCCCTTTCCATGAAAGTGATTCTCGCCAGTCTCTGCTTAGGGCTACATCAACAGCAAACAAACCATAGAGACAGAACTTGAAACTGCTTTATGGTGTCAAGTTTCAAAGAGCTAGCACAAACCGTGTTTGATTTAGAGTTCCAAATACATGTATCCCTATAGGCGAAAACATAGTGAAACCTCAAAATAAAACCGGTTACTGCCAACGAACGGTTTCACCTAGAGGAACGAAATTTGGCGAGCCAAGTGGGAGT